>NC_081422.1:18448153-18542418 GCF_949786415.1 Peromyscus eremicus
TGTAAGTCCAGTTCAGGGCATTCATCTGGCTTCCTCCGGCACCAGGCACACAGATGGAGCAAGTACATATATGGCCTACATATAGGTCAGAATCTCAAGTTTGTGAAATGGCCCTGAACATACTTCTGCTATTGTACTATATACCATGTGCCTATGCACAGCGGCAGTGGTGTCACAACTCCAACACTTAGAAAATCAAAATATAAAGCAACTCTGAAAAATGCTGAAGATGCTCCACATTCTTCAGTATTCGAATATCCAGCCACGACTGAATTATTTATGTAAAAATAAACAAGCACATCTATCTCATTAGTATGCAAACTTGCTTTTGTCTTTAATAAATGGTAAAATTATATGTATGGGAAAGAACTGTTTTAAATAAATTTCCTCATGACTCTATCAGTAATGTTTGATTTGTATCCCCTAATTTATATACCCATATATCTGCAGTAGTGTAAAAATTTCTTAGGTGAAGTGAAAGGGGTCACATGTAGAAAAATTTAAAGATGCCTCGCTCTAGTCTGAGGCATTGAGACCCTGTCTTAAGAAGGAATGAACAAGATACACGGGGTAGTGGTGGCCAGGATATAAAAGGGAAAGTTCAACAAAACAAAATGTGCTAGGTGGATGGCACCTGAGGAAACACGGAAACACACAGACACAGACACACAGACACACAGAGGCACACACAGACAGACACACACACACACACAGACTCGTCTGCATAACAAGTAAACCTCTGTTCTCCAATTCTACCACGCTCAGCGGCCCTAAGCTCTGTCCCTGCTTCTGACTTCTATCCTGGTGCAGTTCATAGAGCCCAGGCCCGCCACCCACCGTCACCTCCGCACGACGCCACACACCCGCGCCGCAGGTCACCGGGCTCCACCCTCGGCTGGGGAGTGGGGAGGGCAGCCGCCTTCCCGCGTGTCTTCCGCAGTTTCCACCCGGAGCTTCCCGCCCGTCCTGTCGGTGGCAGAGGACCCGAGGTCTGCGTCGCACGGTGCCTAGGGGCCGCGGGGCTCCGAACTCGGCCTCCGGACGCGGCCACCGCCACCGTCGCCGTGGCGGGGACACTAGCCGTCCTCCCTCCCGCGTAGGGAGCCGGGGGCCCGTCAGGCCGCGACGCCCACCCGTCGGCTGCGGCCGCTGCAGGCGAGGCCGTCCCCGGGCCCTGGGCTCCCGGGCCGCACCGTCCCCCAGCCCGCGTCCCCGGCCCCGCCGACTCACAAGGACTCCAGGTGCTTGAGCTGCTGCAGCTGCTGCGCGTCGTGCCGCCGCCGTTTCTGCTCCCGCCGCCGCTGCAGCTCCTGCTCCGCCGGCTCCCGCGACCGCCGAGAACCGGCCCCGGACGACATCGCGACCCGAGGCGGGCTTGGGAGGAGGCGGCCAGACGCTTCCTCCGCCCCGCAGCGCGCCCCGGCCAACGTCTCACCGGTCCGTGCCGCAGATCCTGAGCTCCAGCCCGGCACCCGCAGCCAGGCCCCGGCGGCCCCCGAGGCCTGCGGGAACTGAAGCGGGGCGGGGCGGAGGGCGGGGCCTGAGGGCTTCCGGGAGCCCAAGTCGCCTGAAGGCCACACCCACTTCTGAGGCTTTATATTTGGTTTTTCGAGACAGGGTTTCTCTGTAGCTTTGGAACCTTTCCTGGAACTCACTCTGTAGACCAGGCTGGCCTCGAACTCACAGAGATCCACCTGGCTCTGCCTCCCGAGTGCTGGGATTAAAGGCGTGCACCACCACTGTCCGGCAATTTTTTTATTTTTTATATTGTTAAGGTTTTAATTATTTGTGGCTGGTCGAGGTGGCGGAAGTCTTTAAATCTCAGCACTCAGGAGGCAGAAGCAGGAGGACCTGTGATTATGAGGCCAGCCTAGTCCACAAAACGAGTTTCGGGCTAGCCAGGACTATAACGGTGAGACTCTCTCAAAGGAGAAAGAGAAAATATTTAAATTCCATGTGTATTTGGGGTGGTGGTGCGGGAGTGGGGTATGGTGGTTGTACAGAGTCCAGAAGAGGGCGGCAGCTCTCCTAGAATTGGAACTACAGGCCATGTAATGCACCTTAAGCGAATGCTGCGAACCGAACTCTAGTTCTCTGTAAGAACAGTATGCACTCCTGAACTAAAAGCCTTTCTGCTGCTCTCTGGATCCTTGTCCTGTACTTGTTACCTGTGGATTCATCCATTTGGAGAACAAAACAACTTTCCCTATAAAATCTCCAGTTTTTCCAGTGTATGTGATCCGTAGTAAAACACAGACCAATATATACATATAGTTTTTTTTTTTTTTACCAAGATTTTTGGTGCTGCAAGTCAAAAATAAAAGCAGAGTCACAGTGTGTCCCCCTGAGGAGCACCCTTGCTTTTCCTCCTGTGGTCCTGTAACCAGAGTCCCAGGCTAGAAGCCTCATTCTGAGCATTCCAAGTTTGGTATTACCCGAGGAGAACAAAGTGGAATCATAGTGAAAAGGCAAGGAAGGACTTTAGCCTGGCAGGCAGGCAGACCTCCGAGTTTCAGCCTGTTCTATGCAGCTAGTTCCAAGCCAATAGTGAGATCTTGTATCCAAAGTGTGCGTGCGTGCGTGCGTGTGTGTGTGTGTGTTTAGGGGGTGGAAATGAAAGGATTTTAGTCGCTATAGCCACATTGAGAAAACAGCAGTCAAGCATTGCAGTCCGTTTCCAGGCTACTGACCTGAACTTTAGGCATAATAAGAGGAAGAATTGGGACAGGGGTCAGTTACCAATAATTAAAGTCTTGTTCAAACCGTGTTCCAGTCGGTCATCTCAATCCAAACTTTATTCTCTTTTAGTTACCCATCAGGCATCTGCAGATCCAGGTGAAGAGTCCATGCCTTCCCGCAGTAGGCGTTTCAGAGCACTTGCTATAGTACGCAAGAGACCAGTGGGCGGGCCCCACAGCACGAAGGCCCACGGCTAACGAGCATTACCACACATCTATGAACTAGGAATTGATGCTCCACATGGGTGTTTTGTTTTCTTGTGGTGTTTTTGGAGGGAGATGAAGAAGTAAGAGACATGTTTTTATGAGGACGTTGTCGCTGCCTAGAAGCTGTTGGTTGTTTAACAAACGGGGTGGGGGGGCTACAGAGTTCCATGACATGCTCAAGGATGCAGAAGTAGGAACCCATAGAACTGAAATTCAAAGACGTTAGTCGTGGTTCGAGTCTGAATTCTGAAACCATATCTGATATAATTGCTGTAGCCTGGAGTGATGAAAAGCCATCACAGAGGAAGTAAAACCAGCCCTGGGGAAATGCTTGGCTAGAATGCAAAACTGATGGTGGCCAGTACCTGTGTGGGCAGTGTATACACTGCAATGACAGTGATAGGCAGTTAGCACGGCCCCTGCACAGGGATCATATGCAAATTCATGAGGCCTTTTATACATTCTTAAAAATTAGTTTTTAGATTTACTCATTTTATGTGTATGAGTGTTTTGCTTGCATGCATGTAGAGGTACCACATGTATACCTGGTACCCTCGGATGTTAGAAGAGCGTGTCAGATCCCCTGGAACTGGAGTTATGGACAGTTGTGAACCACCATTTAGGTGCTGGGAGTAGAACCCAGATCTTCTGGAAGAGCAACAAGTGCTCTAAACTACTTAGCCATCTCTCCAGCTCCAAGTGTTTTATACTTTTCAGTTAAAAAATAAACTATAGCAGGTGTGGTGGCACATGCCTTTAATCCCAACACAGGCAGATCTCTGTGAGTTCAAGGCCAGCCTGGTCTACAAATTGAGTTTTAGGACAACTAGGATTGTTACACAGAGAAACTCTGTCTTGAGAAAAACAGAACAAAACAAACAAATAAATAAATAAATAAACTTTAGTTGGGCATAGTAGTGCGTGCTTGTATTCCCAGCACCTACTAGCTGGAAGTTAGTTTGTGAGTTCAATGGATTCTATAGTGAGCCCCTTAGAGAGTGTGTGTGTGTGTATGTTAGAAATTGAACTCAGAGTCTGGGGCATGCTATGCTATGCTATCATTGAATAAACACCTCAACTTAGAGAAATCAAAATAAAAACAAATTTGAAATGCCTTGAGGCTGAGAGATAGCAGGTAAGAGGGAATACTGTTCTTGCAATGGGTCTAGGTTTGGTTCCTAGCACCCAAGTGGCCGCTCACAGCTGTTTGTAATCTCAGTTCCAGGAGATCCAAAGCCCTCTTCTGGCTTCCAAGGGCACTGCACACATGTGTATATATTTAGGAAAAACACTCATAGACATAAAATAATGATAAATCCTTTGTAAAAATGGATAATATTTAAAATGCATGAGTCGAAAATTTATTTCTTAAATATAAATAGGCAGGATTGAATGTGCTGCTCAGTGGTAGAGTACCTGCCTAGCCTGCACAGATCCTGTGTTAAGTCACAAAAACAATAAAAAAAAATTGTTATTTTGGCCAGGCACGGTGATACGTGCCGGTAACCATAGCACTAGGGAAGCAGAAACAGGAAGATCATTGCAAGTTCAGGACCAGCCTGATCTACATAGCAAGTCCCATGGTCGCCAAGGATACGTATTGAGAACTTGTCTCAAAAAAACAACCAACCACCCACATGTGTGCTCCCTCTCATACCTGTACGCATGCATACACTAAATAAATACATGTTTAAAAAAATTCAAAAGGAAGCACTTATCTGACAAGAGTTGCTTCCTGGATGCTGATCTAGCCATCTACAGATGCCGTCTAGGCCAGCAATGTCAGACATTCAAATTTAGTCATCAAACGTAGTGTCTAGAAGATATTCTTACTAATGGTGAAGTCTTTCTTGTTTGTATTTTATTCCATTTTTTTTGTGTGTTTTTGAGACAAGTTCTCATGTAGCCTAGGCTAGCCTTAACTTCAGCTGTAGCAGAGGATGACATTAAACTCTGTCCTCCTGATTCCACTCCCCAAGGGCTGGAATTGCAGATGTGCACCAACAAGTATCCATCACAGAAAGAATTTGGAAAGGAGACAAAAGTATTGGAAGTCAATTACAGGGCAAAAATGTATACTCACTGGGTACGTGTGACTCTCATAAGGAAGCCGCATTGGAGGAAGCCATCCCTGGCAATGGATAGGTCCTGCAGAGGGTGTAAGGAGTTGGCTGGGGAAGGAAGTAAGCCAGGCCATGGTGGTTGGGAGAATCTTGCAGCCTGACTAGCAAGCCAGAGCATTTCTTTATTTATACAGAAATTTCTGCTTCATAGAGAATTCTGCCAGATATTCTAGGCCTGTAGGCCAAAGACTGGTGCCCCAACATTGCAGAGGAAACTTGGGTGACTGTCTAGGCAGTCAGATGTCTTTGTCATTTCTATAGTTTTGGAAGTGGTTTGCACTGCACTTCCAGTTTATTGAAGTAATATTGTACCCTTCTGGGGCCTTTGATGGAGCTGAAGACTAGATAGTTATAGTTGCAGTTTTCTTTAGTTATGATAGAAGGCAAATTAGGTATAAACTTTTTTTAAAATTTTTTTTGACTTTTCAGGGGTTTAATGGTCAAAACAGAGAGGTCTGGTTCATTTCAGCTCCTTCACTGCCAAACCAGGGGACAGGTACTGTTTCAGCTTCTCAGCCTTCTCCTTGTCTGTGATGACCAGGGTGTAAAGGTACCTGCTACAGCGAACCTTGAACTTCACATTATCCTTGTTTTTCTTGATCTTGACAGACTTGGCATCCTTCCGCTGGGCTGTGAGGAGAAAGTCTTTGATTTCCTCAATTTTCCGAGGCATGACGACAGACGCTTGGTGCTGGAGACCGCTCAGCAGCGAGAACCGAAGAGAACGGAAAAAGATCCAGCTATAAAACTTTGGACTTACCAAGATAGGAGAAATAATGGAGTATTTTTTTTCCTGAACTTTCCAAATACAAATGGACTGGATATTGTAAATCTAATTCTTACTTGATAATTGCTTTTATTGTATATAGTTAAAACCTTTTCTTTTTTAGACAAAAAGGAGGAAATGTGAAATATTAGTTTAACTATGGAAATGTGTTACATTTGTATGTGCTGCAGAATAATTGTTTAACTATGTAAAGATGTGCTACATTTGTTTCACCTTGCCTGCATAAGGCACCTGATTGGTCTAATTAAAAAGCTGAATGGCCAATAGCTATGCAGTAGAGGGATAGGTGGGGCTGGTGTGCAGAGAGAATAAGTAGGAGGAGGAATCTAGGGTCCTGAGAGAATGAGGAAGGAAGAGAGAGAGACTCCAGGGGCCAGCCAGCCAGGCAGTTGGCAGCTAGCCAGAAATGGAGGAAGCAGGAAAGTGGGACATACAGAATGAAAGAAAGGTAAAAAGCACCAAGGCAAAATGTAGATGAAGAGAAACGGGTTAAGTTAAGTTATAAGAGCTAGTGAGACAAGCCTAAATTAAGGCTGGGCATTCATAACTAATAATAAGTCTCCATGTAATGTTTTGGAGGCTGGAGTTCAAGAAAGCTACAAATATCACTTGTCCCTGGTGATGTTGGGGAGGAGCTGGAAAATATGGGCTGGAGAAGGCTAGCGTGTTCTCCATTTATGTGGCTATGAGAAGCTATCATCTATGCTGGGCAAAGACTTTCCAGTGCAGCTGCCTTCGGGTCACCCATGACTTACTTAAACTCATTGGTTTCTCAAGGTGAACTTTGGTGAATTCAATATTAAAAGTATGTAAAGATAAGAAATATTTTTAGTAGAAAGAGATTTTCATGTAAGATTAAGATGGTTGTCTGTCTCCAAAATGGAAAAGTAAAATAAAAAGCTTATGCAAATTAAGCTGGGTGGCGGTGGTGCACGCCTTTTATCCCAGCCCTCGGGAGGCAGAGGCAGTCAGATCTCTGTGAGTTCGAGGCCAGCCTGGTCTACAGAGCGAGTTCCAGGACAGGCACCAAAACTACATAGAGAAACCCTGTCTTGAAAAATGAAAAGACAAAAACAAAACAAAACAAAACAAAAATGCTTATGTAAGTTATGAGGATCTGAATAAGTTATAAAGTACACAAAATATGAGACTTAAAGATTATATATATACATATATTCTTAAATATAAATGTATATATATATATATTTTAAATTTCTGAGGTCAAAGTTTAGTACACTAACATCAAACCTCTATTTAAATCAATGGATTTAAATTATCCTAATTCTCAACCTACTCTTGGTAACAGTTTTTAAGTACTGGATAAAAATGTGTATACTTAATAAAGATTTATTTAAAAATGTGTGAATTTTGCTCAAACTTTATATAAATATTACAAAACAGTTAAAAGTATGAGGCTGGCCTCACTCACCTTTGGGTGTTCAATGACCATACTTGGAGGTTATTTTAATGTGGTCAGAGGGATTAAAAGGAAAACTACTTTCCCCTTGCCCTCCAAGGACAGCTGAGTCTCAGGGGATTGTGGTGGTGTTTCTCTCAAAATGATCTGTAAGAGTGGAGAGTATCTTGTTTTCTTGTTTGGGGAGCCGACCTGGTGTGCTCTAACCAGTGTCGGGCTACAAAGAGGAAACTCAACACCAAGGAAAATTTTCCTCCACTCTTCCAAGCAAAGCCAGGGTCAAGCCAGGTGACTGCTAGACTGGTAGCACTCAGAATGTGTCCTTGATTCCCTGTGGGCTGTCTGCTTTCATAAGTGACCAAGAGGAAATAGACCATTGAACTAGTCACCCTTACTGATGTGGGCTTCCCATCCTCTGACCTTAACCTCAAATTTTCCTGTATTTTGTCTACTTAACTCTAATAAATCAGTGGTAGGAAAACATAGAGTACATTGAGAGACAAATTGTTAGATCTGGGAATCAGCAATGGCTTGTACTGTTTAGCTCTGGGGTTACTTTGGTTAGTGAGAACCAAGGCCTAAAATCTTATTAGGAAATCATAGCATGCACCCACTAATTCCTGAGAGACCTTAGTCAGTGAGGATTTCTGCTTGACCATTTCTATCTTCTGTCCTCATTATTAGGGGATAGAGGCAAGAGGATTGTGAGTTTGAGACCAACCTGGGCTGTCTATGATCTCCTGGCCCACCTTATTTATACAGTAAGACCTTGATTAAAAAAAAAAAAAACTCTTGGGAGTTCTTTCTAACTTTTCCTTGATAAATGTAGGTTCAGCTGTGCATTGTGATGAACACCATTAATCTCAGTACTTGGGAGGCAGATGTCTGTGAGTTTGAGGTCAGCCTGGCTTATGTAGTGAGTTTCAGGCTAGGGATACACAAGTGAGACCCTGTCTAAAAATGAGGAGAAAAGAGGCTGGGGAGATGGCTCAGTGTTTAGGAACACTTGTTGCTTTTCCAGAGGACCAAGGTACGACTCCCAGCATCCACATGATGGCTCACAAACATTTATAACTATAGTTCTAGGGCATCTAATGCTCTCTCTGGGCAGGTACCATGTATACACGTGTTACACGGATGTACATGTAGGCACAATAGATACACTGTCTTAGTCAGTGTCCTTTTGCTGTGAAAAGACACCACGACCAAAGCAATTCTTACAGAAGAAAGCATTTAACTGGGGGCTCGCTTACAGTTTTAGAGTTTTGGTCCATTATCACAATGGCAAGGAACATGCATGGTGCTGGAGCAGTAAAGTGAGCTCATTCTGACCAGCAGGCACCAGGCAGAGAGAGACTAGGCCTGGCATGGGCCTTTGGAACCTCAAAGGCCACCCTCAGTGACACATTCCTCCAACAAGGCCATAGCTCCTAATTCTTCTAATCCTCTCAAACAGTTCCACTCCCTGGTAACTAAGCATTCAAATATATGAGCCTATGTGGGCCATTCTTATTCAAACCACCACATTGCACTCCCTGGCCCCAATAGGCTTGTAGCCATATCAAAATGCAAGTATCCAGTTCAACTTCAAAAAATCTCCAGTCTATCAACCCTGTTTAAAAGTACAAAGTTTGTTCTGAGACTCAAGGCAATCTCTCTCTCTCTCTCTCTCTCTCTCTCTCTCTCTCTCTCTCTCTCTCTCTCTTTTGGTTTTTCGAGACAGGGTTTCTCTGTGTAGCCTTGCGCCTTTCCTGGATCTCTCTCTGTAGACCAGGTTGGCCTCGAACTCACAAAGATCTGCCTGGCTCTGCCTCTCAAGGGCTGGGATTAAAGGCGTGCACTACCACCGCCCGGCTCAAGGCAATCTCTTAACTGTAACCTCCTATAAAATAAAAATAAAAAACCAGATCACATACTTCCAACATACAATAGCACAGGTTTCACATTACCATTCCAAAACAGAGGAAAGGAGGCACAGTGAGGAAATACTGGACCAAAGCAAGACCAAAACCCAGCAGGGCACATTCCAAATTCTACGTCTCCATGTCTGATGTCAAAGAGCTCTTCAGATCTCCAACTCCTTTCAGCTTGGTTGACTGCAACACACTTCTTTCTCTTGGGCTTGTTCCACTCCCTGTTAGCAGCTCTCCTCAGCAGGTATTCTGTCCTCTGGCATCTCCTACATCTTGGGGTTTCCACACAATTCAGGCTTCACCTTCACAGCTCCATGCAATGGCCTCTCTGGGCCTCGAGACAAGGATACTACTGACACATGCCTGGCCTCAGCAGCTTTCCTTAGCCATGGAGGGAGATTCCACAATCCCTTTCTTGTATCCTTGACTGTAAAACTAGCCAAAGCTGCCAAGTTCTGTTGTTTGTTGGGGATAGAACTTGGCTCCCGTGTTCAGTGACACCTGTATCAGCTTTCTGTTCTTGGTGGTGTCTTTTACTGCCTAAGCTTAATTCATTTTCAGAAGCAGGAAGCTTAGTTGGTTGGGGTCTTGCTCTGAGGTCACCACTCCATTTATTCCATTTAGTATCAGGCTTTTTATTCTTTTGAGCACTGGACATCCTTCCTGGTACATCCTTTTTTTCCTCAAGCTGTACAATTTGTAGTTCTCTTTGTCCACCTTGTTCTTTTTCATTATATATCTGCAGATCTGCATAAGAGTGATTACTAGTAACCACATGACAGAGTCAATATTAGGCTGTTTTGAAATCTCCAATGCCAATGCCTTTAATCCAAACTCTTCAATTTAGTCTCAGGCAGATTTTTAGAACAAGGGCAAAATGCAGCTACATTCTTGGCCAAAATATCACAGGAATTGTCTCTAGGCCACTTACTAACACTCCTCCCCTCTGAAACTTCTTGAGCTGGGCTGTCACAGTTTACGTTACTCCCAGCACCATCGTCCATGTTCCTAGTAGGATGGTCCATTAAGCCTGCTTAAAGCATCCAACCGCTTTGTGTGGACTATTCCTTTACACTGTGTGAATATATGTCATTGTGACTGTTTTAATAAAGTAGCTGACTGGCCAATAGCTGGACATGATAAGGTTAGGTGGGAGAACCAGACTAAGGACACTGGGAAGAAGAAGGAGTCAGAGGAGTCACCGGCCAGACACAGAGAGGAAACAGGAGGTGCAAAATGAAGGAGAAGTAACTCCTCATGGCAGAATGTAGATTAATAGAAATGGGTTAATTTAAGTTGTAAGAGTTAGTTAGCAATAAGCCTAAGCTATTGGCTTAGCACTTATAATTAATATTAAATCTCCATGTCAGTTATTTGGGAACTGTCAGGCAGGAAAAAAAAGTTGGCCTACAGTTTTTCTAGTCCAAAGCCCCAAAGTCTTCCACATTCCTCCAAACAACAGCATGGTCAGGCCTGTCATGGCAACACCCCCACTCCCAGTACTAACTTATGTCTTAGTCACTGTTCTATTGCTGTGAAGAGTTGTTTTTGCTGGCCATGACCACAGAAACTCTTATTAAAGGAAACATTTAATTAGGGCTTGCTTACAGTTTCAGAGGTTTAATCCATTACCATCATAATGAGGAACATGGCAGCATGCATGTTGCTTGAACAATGGCTAAGAGCTGTGTTCTGATCCACAGGGAGGGGGCAGCAGACTGGGCATGGCATGGACTTTTGAAGCCTCAAAGCCCAGTGATGCATTGACTCCAACAGGGCCATACCTTCTAACCCTTTCAAACAGTTCCACTCTCTGGTGACTAAGCATTCAAACTATGAGCCTATGGGGGGAATTCTTATTCAAAATCTACACACACTTAAAATAAAAATAATAGTTAAAAATACATTGTTTGCAATTCTCAAAGAATTAACAAAAACACATTAGAAAAAGAGAACAGAAGAAATGACAATGACGGAGCTGATCCTTAGCAGAGACCAACCAGATAGACACTCTGAGCCAAACTAACCAAAAGAAAGAGAGAGAAGACCTAAATTAATTGACATTAGAGATAAAGATGGGATGCCACATGGACACTAACGGAATTCAGAGGACCATTAGTAAACACTTTAAAAACCTGTATTCCAAATTAGGAAATCTAGAAGAAAAGGATACATTTCTAGAAACATACGACCTACCAAAGTTATAGCAGGGGGGTGCTGTGGGATGTCCTGTATGCTGTAAATATATGTTACTATAATTGATTGATAAATAAAATGCTGATTGGCCAGTAGCCAGGCAGGAAGGAAAGTGTAGGCAGGACAAGGAGAGAGGAGAGTGCTGGGTGGAAGAAGGCTGAGTGAGATGATGCTGCCAGCCGCCACGATGGGTAGCAAGATGTAAGTTACCGGTAAGCTACGTGCTACGTGGCAAGGTATAGATGAATAGAAATGTGCTGAGTTTAAGTGTAAGAGCTAGACAATGGTAGGCCTGAGCTAATGGCTGAACAGTTTAATTAATATGAGCTTCTGAGTGATTATTTTATAAGCAGTTGTGGCATCTGTGGGGCTGGGCAGGACTGGAGAAAACTCCAGCTACAGGAGGGTTATGGTGTTTTGAATAGGTATGGCCCCCACAGACTCATGTGTTTGAATGTTTGACCCATAGGGAGTGGCACTGTTAGGAGGTGTGGCCTTGTTGGAGGAAGTGTGCCACTGTCAGGGTGGACTTTGAGGTTTCCTATGCCCAGTGTGGTACACAGTTCACTTCCTGTTGCCTGAGTATCAAGATGTAGAACTCTTAGCTCCTGTGGGGCAGTGGTGGCGCACACCTTTAATTCCAGCACTCAGGAGGCAAAGGTAGGTGGATCTCTGTGAATTCCAGGTCAGCTTGGTCTACAGAGTGAGTTCCAGGACAGCCAGGGCTACACAGAGAAACCTTGTTTCAAAAAAACCAACCAACAAACCAACCAACCAACCAACCAACTAACCAACCAACCAAACAAAACCCCCAAAAGACTCTTAGCTCCTTTTCCAGCACCATGTCTGCATACACACTGCATATTTCACCATGACAATAATGGACTAATCCTCTGAAACTGTTAGCCAGCCTTAATTAAATGTCTTTCTTTCTAAGAGGTGCCATGGTCATGGTGTCTCTTCACAGCAATAGAAACTCAAACCAAGACGAGGGTATGCACAGCTTAAACAGACCTATGACAACAATGATAGTGGGGCAGTAACAGTCCCCGAACTAAACAAATCCCCAAACCAGAGGGACCTACTCCGTAATTCTATCAGACATCTAAAAATCAACACCATTTCTTCTCAAAAATTGCTATAAAATAGGTGGCTGGAGAGACGTCTCAGTAGTTAAAACCACATAGTGTTCTTCCATGGGACCTGGGTTCCATTCTCAGCATGCATGTGGGGGCTCACAATGGTCTGTAACTTCAGTTCAAAGGATCTAATGCCCTGTTGTGCTCTCTACAGGCACCAGGCTGCCCTCCATAGGCACCAGGCTGCCCTCTGTAAGCACTAGGCATGTATGTGGTGTACTTACATGCATGTAGGCCAAACACTTATATGCATAAAATAAATATAATAAACAAACATACGCAAAATAAAAATAAAAATTTTTTTCCCATAAAATAGAATTGGAAAGAACACTTCCAAATTCATCTCATAAAGCTAACATCATCCTGATACCAAAACTTAGTAAGAACATTACAAAAAAAAGAAAACTACTTGATGTGAATATGGGTACAAAAATTACCCATAAAACACCCACAATTCCACAACACATTGAAAAAAATTCATACACCATGAACAAACTTGGCTTGATTAGAGGCATGCCAGGGACAGTTTAGCATATGCAAGTCAATAAATGTAATGCAATACAGAAAGATTCAAGGAGAGAAATCATATGGTCATCTTAAGAGACACAGGAAAGGCCTTTGACAAGTTTAATATTCTTTCACGCTAAAAGCCCTGAAGAAAGTAGCGGACATACCTCAACATAGCAGACCTGTGCCAGTGTGCTGTGTGTTGCTGGGATAAGCACCATGACCAAAACCAAGTGTATGTGTGGGTATTGCCCGTTCCATCTTACACGTTACAGTCCACTGCTTAGGACGTTAGTGTGGGAACCCCACCGAGCAGGGCAGGGGCTTGGAGCAGATACTGTGGGGGGTAGTCACTCCCAGGCTCCCTTTCTCCTAAGCCCAGACCTACCTGTCTAGCCCTCAGTGGGCTCGGCCCTCCCATATCAATAAACAGTCAGGAAAATGCCCCCCAGACATACCCACAGGCCAGCCTTTTTTTTTCAGTTGAGGTCACCCCTTCCCAGGTGTGTCAAACTGACAGCCTACCTATAGTCAATTTTCTACTAAATGAGGAGAAACCGTAAGCATTTTTTCCTAAAATGAGGAATGAAACAAGGGGGTCTCCTTTTTACTCTTTATTCAATATGGTGCTTGAGATCTTCCTGCAGCAGTTAGGCCAAGGAAAGAAAGCAAGCGGATACAAACAGAAAAGTCACGCATGCTCTGGCCTAGACACCAGGACACCCAAGCACAGGAGGGCGTGGTCTGTGGCAGACCCCCCGCGGAGGCGGGACTTCCGCCGAGGCTGCCGTGAGGGACAGGCCTGCCCATGTGGTTTAGAGGCGCCCCGCTCCACCCCGCCCCGCAGCATTCAGGTTGTCTAGGACGGTCCAGGAACCTTCTCTTCCCCACCACGCGCTGTCGGCCGCCTGGACTACAACACCCAGCAGGCCCCGCGGCCCCGCGTCTGACTTGCGCAGTAGCCTCCGTTGTAAAATGCTATGACAACAAGGCGAAGTCGGCTGGGATTTAGGCTGGAGAGGGGAGGTGTCTTCCGCAGGCTGTTGGCTTGCAGCCTCACCCCTCGTAGAGCTTCCTTGGTGGTTTCATCCTCTGTGTGAGCATCTGGACCTGGAGTTGTTCTCTCTTGCCTTGCGGCTTCCGAGGGATCCATGTCGTTTCCCCTGCTCGTCTCTGGGGGATGACAAGGGGCGCAGGAGAGCTTGGAGGGACTCACTTCAACTCCGTGGAGCTGGTGTTGCTGCTTGGCGGGATTCTGTCTGCCTGGGGACGTGGGAAACTTCGAACACAAGACCAAGAGGTACTAGTGGAGTTATGGGTTGCTTTTCCCTGCACGGCATCCTGGTCAGGAGTTCTGATAGGGAAGTCTGTGGATAGTGGGTTCGTACAAAGGTGAGGTAAAGTCCACTTGTTGGCATCAGGTAGAAATACTCCAGGAATTAAACTTCGGATGCATGAATGCATTCGCTATGCTTGGTCAGCAAGAGTAATCCTCAGCTGCCATGTAATGGTTTGGAAGATTTTGGATGATCAGTTATCCTAGGAAGTAGGCTTGCATTCAAACAAACCGCTAACTCGAGGTATGTAGATCCTATAAACACCTTTGAGGAAGGGGGGGTGACTTTTAAGGATTCCATGCAGCGGTCACATGGAGTAAGAGCATGTTTCTCCGGTGACATTTCAACAGGTCTTGCGAGCAGAGCGTCAAGGCAGTTCTCAGGCTGTGACTGAAGCGGGAGCATGTTGATTCTCCCCAGTGCTGCCTGCAATAGGATTAATGTTTATCCCTTTCTCTTTCCTTTGCAGACCACAGCAGTTTAGATGGACTAAGCTGATTTTATCAGCAGCCCCTCCCAGGCAAGGTCTGCACTTGGCTTCCATTTTCTGGATAAACTTATAGATCATTTTTTGGTGTCTCACATTGTCCTTAAATATCAAATCGTGTCTTACAGATACACATATGCACATCTTGATTTATACACACAGCTTGAAAGATACTGGAGGGAAAATAGGGCTTTCTCCTCCCTCCCTCCCTTCATTTTATTTTTAAAAATTTCACAATGTGGTCCAAGCTGACCTGGAACATACTGTGTAGCCTAGGCCATTGTTGAATTTATGATCCCCTTGCCTCAGGCTCCTGAATATTGGTATTACAGATGTGTGCCACCATGTAATGTATTAATGTCTGCTAGCATTCAGAGAGAAAAAGATTAACTGAGTAGCAATATATGAAGAGGATAATGGTTGAGAGTTGGTTTTGGTGATGGATTGAACTATCATAAGAATTAAAAACAAGGGACTTTATTTTGAAAACCATTTACAAGTTATTTGTAAGAGTTTAAGGATTTTTTTTATTATGTATAGTGGTTGTGGTTAAATTATACCTCCCACTTATATTTATGATGTAGTTTTAAAAATTTTGTTAGATTTTAATTTATTAATTTTTTGGGGGTTGCATGTATGGGTACCATAGTGCAAGTGTGGAGGTCAGTGGACAACTTGCAAGAGTCAGCCCTCTCCTTCCACCATGTGGGTTCTGTCCAGCTTGGCAGCAAGAACCTTTATCTGCTGAGCCATCTCACTGGTCCTGTGGTATAGCTTCTTAATGAAATACTCTTTACAGGAAAAAAAATCCACTAACAGTACTGTAAAGTTTTATACCTTTTCAGGTTTATAGGAAGTCTCACTCCTCAGAATGTGTTTGTTAACCATATACCACTGATGTACATCTAATCCCCTCAGATATTTCTTGAAAAGTATTGAAATATATCAAGTTATTATAAAACATGCTTGCTGATTGTAACATTTACAAGGGCTGGGATGTAGCTCTTTCGGTACCCAGTAAAACACACATAAACACACATATATACAGATATTTGCTCACTTGAGTGCGTGTGCGCGCGCGCGCGCGCGCACACACACACACACACACACGCGCACACACACACACACACACACACACACACACACACACGCGCGCGCGCGCGCGCACACACACACACAGTGTTTCTGATCCACCCTTTAGATGTCCCAGTTGAAATTTTGCTGTGCTCACGGGACCCTGCTGTCACCACCGCTGCCACCACCACTACAACTATTCCTTCTGTCACGGTTACTCGATTACTACTGACATTTATTAAATGATTGTAATGGGTTGAGTGTTGGCTAAGGAAGTGCACATCTTATGCCATTTTATCTTCCCACCACCAAGATCAGTTGATACTAGAGCAGAGGTTCTCAACCTGTAGGTTGCAACCCTTTTGGGATGTTGAATGACCCTTCCACAGGGGTCACATATCAGATATCCTGCATATCAGATATTTACATTACAATCCGGAACAGTAGTGAAATTACAGTTATGAAATAGTAACACAAATAATGTTATGGTTGGGGGTCCCACAACATGAGGAACTGGATTAAAGAGTGACAGCATTAGGAAGGTTGAGAACAACTATACTAGAGGATAGGGGCCTTACTGTTGTATGGTTGGAACATAGCATCAGGAATTGAACACAGGTCTGTCTGACCACCGCTCCCATGCCTTTCATGGCAACTGAAAATTCCAATACAAGCCCTTGTCATATTGCTTTCAAATCAATGTTTGTTTAATTTTACATGACTCTGCCATTGTTCTGGACTCATGACCTGGTTGATATTTTCCAAAATTTAATGACAGAAACATTGTTTGGAGAAAGTTCCAGATATGAACAACAGCAGGTGTAGGTCAACTTCCTAATTTCAGAGCTTGCCTCAGACCATCAGCATGCTCCCACTGCAGCCTGCGTTTCTTGTGGTCATTGATGCTAGTCAGTCAGCATGCTCCCACTGCAGTCTGCGTTTCTTGTGGTCATTGATGCTAGTCAGTCAGCATGCTCCCACTGCAGTCTGCGCTTCTTGTGGTCATTGATGCTAGTCAGTTCGCTGAGGTGTTAGGCTTGGAGGCAGGTGCCTTTCCCTACTGAGCTTTCTCTACAGCCTAATTAAAAATAGAGTTCTTGTAAAATGTTTGAGCATGGCCTGAAAGTCAGTAAACAATAAATAGATACTAGTTCTTAGTTCCTTTCTCAATGAGAGGACAGAATAGTCATTGAAAACTTTACTTTTGGTTTTCACCTTTTGCTTAAAGAAAAACCAGTGATGGCTGGCGAGATGGCTCAGCAGATAGCGGCACTTGCTGCTGAGTAATGACCTGAGTTCCCCAGGGACCCCCGTGGTAGGAAGAGGGAACCAACTCCCATGAGTTGTCCTCTGACCTCCACATGTGTGCCATGGCACGTGCCTGCCCCAGGTGTAATAAAAATATCTGTTAAAAAGAAAAACCAGCCATGTGGGTGTGTGGAGCATTCTTGTAATCCCAGCCTTGGGAAGATTGAGGCAAGAACATTCTGAATTCACAGCCAGCCTGACTTACATAGCAAGTTCCAGGCCAGCTCAGGTAACATAGGGAGGCCCTGTCTCAAAAACCAAAAACCAAACATAAAAAGCAAAAGCGATAAAACTCGCGTATTGATACATGCTTGTTTCAGTTCCCCAGATAGGAATTGCACAGCATTAGCGCATACTGAAACAAGACTCTGGCGCCCAGGGACCGCACACACAAGAGGGCTCCGCCTTTAGATGTGAGATTAAATGAAATCATATGGCTCCCCTGCGACTCCCCTACAACATGATGGGACGAGGCACCTCACCACATTCTTCTAGTGCTTAGGACCTATATTCAGATTTCTTATTAAATTCCAACTTTGCTTCAAAAACAAGACAAGACAAAAACAGAATGCGAGGACTAGCTGATTAATGGATACTTCCGGCTGTTTAAGCTCTTTGATGTGGAGAAGATGATTTTCTCCCAAGCTTTGGAATGGCAACTAGAGGTCCTAAGAGAAAGAAGGGGAAGACAGGGCTGTGATGGAAGAAATGCTCACTTAGGCGGACACGCATGGGCTGAGCATGTGTCCCTCAGAGCTCAGAGAGCTTCAGAATCTGAAACTTTAGAGCCCTGATGTGATGCCACGTGTGGGATGTCCCATACCTACCTCCTCTGACAGGTCATAGTTAAAACTCAGATACCCTAAACACATTGTGTATAGTTACACTCAGGCCGTGTGTATAAGATGCATATGGAATATAAATGAATTTAATGTTTAAAGTTGGCTTTTCTCTAAGACATCTCGTTACGCATATGCAAATATTCCAAAGCCTGAAATCCAAAAGGGCTGGCCGTAGGCATTCAGGGTGTGGGATCCTCAAACTGTACAGTGAGTCAGAGCATCTGATACTGTATGGCCAGCTCAGGGACCTGGAGGTGTTGTTGAAGGGGCCAAGAAGCTGCATTTCTAAAGGCTCCTGGAGTCCCGAGACGTTAAATGAGTTCTGAGAAGGTGACTGTTGGGGAATAACAGAGTTGTGGGTTACTAATGAGAAGTTGCTAAATCAGAGAAACAAGGAAGCATTTAGCTGTTGTCTATCTTGTCAGTAGAGATGGATCTTCGATGCTTTTGTTAGAAATCTGTGGGAAATTAGTATTTGTAGATGATGTTGGAAGTTAGTTTTCTCTGTTGTTTAAGAAGTGTGCGCATGTATGCACGTGTGTATGCTGTGTGTCCTCACCTTCTGCCTTGTCTGAGGCAGGGTTTCTACTTTGTCCAATACTACATGTGCCAGGCTAGTGGACCTGTGGGCCTCTGGGAATTGTCTTCTTTATACCCATCCCCCCTTGCTCTCTTGGTGGAGGAGCGCTGAGATTACAGATATGAACTACCACATCTGGTTTTGAGTGTGCTCTGGGGGCTTGAACTCTGGTCCTCATGTATGACAGGTGCTTTACCCACTGAGCTGTCTTCGAATCCGAGGTAGTTTTGTTAGTGCGTGTTTTTTGTTTTTGTTTTTGTTTTGTTTTGTTTTTTTTTTTTTTTTTTTTTTTTTGAGACAGGGTTTCACTATGTAACTCTGGCTGGCCTGTAACTTATTCTGTAGTCCAGGTTGGCCTTGAACTCACAGAGGTCAGTCTGCCTCTACCTCCCAGGTTCTGGGATTAAAGGCTTATGCCACTACGTCTTGTAGCCAGTTTTTCTTTGGACTGCCAGCTCCCAAATAATGACATGGAGACTTCTTATTAATTATGAAAGCTTAGCTTTAGCTTAGGCTTGTTCCCAACTAGTTGTTATAACTTAAATCAACATGTTTATAATAATCTATGTTCTGCCAATGGCAATTCCCGCCTCTCTTCTTTCCAGAGTTCCTATCTCTGCCTGGAAGTCCTACCTATCCTCTCCTGCCTAGCTGTTGGCCATTCAGCTCTTTATTGAATCAATCAGAAGGTGCCTTTCACTCAGTGTGCTCAAGTAACCCGCTACAGTGTCCAGCTTACTGTGGTTTTGTTGGTTTGCTTTTCTTTACTGTAGTGAGCTACAAAACCCTGTTCTTATGGTTTTCTTTTCTTTTCTTTTATAGCTCAAGTTGACCTCAAGCTTACAATCCTCCTGCCTCAACTTCCCCAATGCTGTTACTGCAGGTGTGTACCACCATGTTACCGCTCTGATAAGGGTTTTCACGGGCATTTTCACACAACAGGTATTTTCATTGATATATCTAGCCATGCCTCTTGTCACTTATCTAAATACTTAGAATGTTTTTGTATGATTCAATGGCACAACAGAAGAGATCCTCTCCTCTCATTATTTGGGGAGATTTAGTGTGTTTTCTGGGCAGGTCTCATGAGATTTTTCCTTCTGCTTGAGTGAGGTGAAGAGAATCTTCCTTGGACTGTTGAGTAGCTCTTCTTTCTCTCTTAGTCTTCCTTCCACTGAGCAGCCCAGCTCCCCCCCCCCCCCCAGTCTTCTTTTTGACTCCCTGATGCAGAATGTGGCAGAGAATCACTCATTCTTTGATGGGTTGCTTCAGTTTCCTCCTCCTCCTTTATTTTCTTCTCCCCCTCCTCCTTCCCTTTTTGTTTTTTGTTTTTCTTCTTTTGAGACAGGGTTTCCCTGTGTAGCCCTGGCTGTCCTAGAACTTGCTTTGTAGACCAGACTGGCCTTGAACTCACAGAGTTCTGGGAGTGTGATGGGATTAAAGGCGTAGGCCACCACCACCCAGCAAAGCAGCCACATTTGATGTAGTTGCTGTATTAGTCGTCTTTCAGATACTCTAACAATATACCGAGATCATTAATTCACAAAAGAAACAGTTGACTGGGCTCCTAGGTTTGGAGGTTCCAGCTCATGGTCACTGTTGCTTTGGATTTGTGGTTGAGGTCCATGTCACTGTGGGGACACATGGCCGAGCAAAAGTGTTCATGTCAGGGCTAGGAAGCAAAGGGAGAAGGAGCCAAGGCACTCAGCCCCGTCTAGGGTTTTCCCTGATGATCTGATGACCTCAGACTGAGCACCTTTCAAAGAGCCCACAACCTCCCACAAACCGCCCTTGGACCAAGCTGCCTTTAACTGAGGATATCCTGCTTGTAGCAAGTGGCCACACCTTTCTAGGCACATCTCCCACTTCTGAACTAGATGACTTAACCCCTGGCTTTCTTTTGATTTCATCACATGCCCTAATCCAGGGTCTGGTGAATTCTTCCTCTTTACCACATTTCTCAAGAAAGGATTTGCTTATTTTGCTGTTCTGGGCTATGAGAAAAGATACACCTTAGCTGGGCACGGTGGTGTACACCTGTAATTCCAGCACTCAGGAGGTGGAAGGTCAGGAGTTCAAGGCTGGCATGGACTATATAGCAAGTTTGAGTCCAGCCTGGGCTACATGAGCCCCTAACAAACAGACAAGAGTAGAGAGCTGATGTATGAGGGGGGATATCTTCTTTCTGGTAAGTCAAGTATATAACATTACAATTTTTTCTGTGTGTCTGGCATATGTAATAACAAATTTTGTAGTTTATTAAATACCATTACTTCATTCAAGTAAAAATCCAATGAAGCTCTAATAAAAGTGTTTAGAACATTTTTTTGATTCCTTACTATCAAACTTAAGTTTGGTCATCTGGCAGTTAGCCCTGCTTTTAGGCCCTGTTACATGCCTTGGTGAACTATTTCTGCCTTGAGCAGAGTACCCCCCCTGGAAGGTGGACTGTCGTGATCGGTACTAAGAGGCAAAGCTGTGATTGGAGTGGGAGTAAGGGTGGAGCCACACACTTGACAGATGAAGGGAGGTCCAAGGGATCTGGGAGGCAGTCCCAGCAGCTCGTACCCATTTCTGACTCCTGCCTCTGGGCTCCTGAGCAGCCTCACTTTTGTCTGGCACCCAGTTCCAGGGCTCTGGCACTGTACCTTGACCATGGAAGTACTACCAACAGCTTGTGCCCAGACCCAGTGCCAGGAGCTGAGTTCCCAAACAACCAGTTTGCAAGTGCCAGGTTTCTGTATTAGCAACCTCTGCTTGACAACTTGAGATCTGGTGGTAGCCACTCAAATCACACACACACACATGCACACGCACATGCACAGGCACACGCACACACGCTGAAGACAAGTGAGCCTGACTGAGGTCCGCTGCACCAGGCGCTGGACTCCTGAGCATCATGTCAGGTGTTCCGGCTCAGCTGACATCCCAACCCCAGACTGTCTTGACAGACACAGGAACCTAAAGCCATCCTGGCTATGGCCACCGAGTTGAGGCAAAGGTCAAACTATCTGACAACTGAAGACGCAGCCGAACAGCTGGGTATGCAGCTCAGCGGGTAGAATGCTCGCCTAGCATGCAGGGGCTCTGGCCTCAGTCCCCAGCACTGCCTAACACTGGACATGGCGGCACATGCCCGTAATCCCAACCCTGGGAAGCGAGCATTGAAAGATTCAAAGTTCAAGGCCAGCCTCCAGTACATAGTAAGGCGAGACCAGGCTGGCCTACAGAAGACCTTGCCTCAAAAAGGAGGGGACTAAATAAATATAAGTTCCAACGCATATGGGAGTTTCTGAAAAGTATGTATACTACTCATGACTAATGGTCTCACATAATCATACTGACTTTATTTTGTAGTTGAAGGGACTGAACCATAGCAGGGTTAGCAGTTACTTTTCCCATTGTGATGACAGAGTGCCTGACCATGCAATTTAAGTGAGGAAGTGTTTCTTTGGTTCAAAGTTTGAATGGACAGAGTTCATCATGGCAGGGAGAAGTGAGGTGGCTGATCACATGGTATTTACTGTTAGGAAACAGAGAGAGACATGAATGCTGGTGTTTAGCTGACATCTTTTACCCAATTTACCTTTTACCCTCTTCCATTTTTACCCAATCTGTGACTTCATCATGTGGAATGGTGTTACCCACGGTGCTGGTCAGTTTACTGTCAACTCGACGTAGCTAGAGTCATCTGGGGAGAGGGAGCCTCAGCTGAGGAATTGCCCCCATTGGATTGGTCTGGGGGCATTTTCCTAGTTGTTAATTGATGTAGGAAGGCCCAGCCCACGGTAGGCAGTGCCATCCCTAGGCAGGTGGGCCTGGGTTGTGTAAGAAAAGTAGTTGAGCAAGCCAGGGGAAGCAAGCCAGTAAGCAGCGTTCCACTGTGGTCTCTGCATCAGCTCCTGCCTCCAGGTTCCTACCCTGAGTTCCTGCCTTGGCTTCCTGTCGTGATCAAGTATGACCCTTTTCCCTGGGCTGAAGGTGTCTTCCCTCTTCAGCTAAACTTTCTGGAAACACCCTCAGAGACTTGCCCACAATGGGGGACTTGCCTACAATGGGGAGACTTGCCTACAATGGGGAGACTTGCCCACAATGGATCTCCTAAGGCAGTTGCAAACCCAGTCAGGTCGACAGGGTGATTATCACATTGCTTCTGGTTAGCTTGTGTTGGGCATCCAGACTCACACAGCCTGTCTCCAGTGTGTGAGGTTTCTAGCATTCTCAGACAGTTTCTTGGTTTATTTTGTATGGAAGAAAATGGCCTTGGTTTCTATGATTAGCCCATGCAGAAGGCCTACTTCCAAGAAACAGGTTGTTCTGTGTGTTTAAAAAAAGGACAGTTGGTCTTTGTCATTTCCAGATTCCGTATTTGTGAATTTTCTACCTGCTGGATGGTAGTTGTAATCTCACAATCATGTTCTCAGTGCTTGGGTAGTCATCTGTGATCGCCGGGAGAGCAGTGAGGACGTTAATCTGCAGGATCCCAGGGCATGGCAAAGCCGCTCTGCCGTCTTCAGTTCTTAAGCTGGAAGCAGGTATCTTTTTGTGGTCTATTTGCTGCCACATTTTACATATTTATTCATTTGATTTCTTATTCGTTTATCGTGTGTATGCAGGTCAGTGCACAGTCTCTTCTTTACTTCCGTCCTGAGTTTCTGGGGTCAAACTTAGGTCATCAAACTTGGTGGCAAGCCCTGCTGGACCATCTCACCAGCTCTGCATTCCCCGTTTCATGTGGAAGCAGTGTAGTGGTGGTGCATGCTTACACTCCCAGGACTCAGGAGGTTGAGGAAGAAGGATTGAATGTTCAAAGCCAGCTTGGGCTACATGATGAGACCATGTCTCAAAAAACACTGTAGACCAGAGTTGGCACATGAGGGAGAACATGTGTTTTCCCTCTCTGAGTTTGGGTGGCCTCAATTGATAATATACACTAGAGTCATCACAGTGACCCCCCCTCAATTGATAATATACACTAGAGTCATCACAGTGATCCCCCCTCAATTGATAATATACACTAGAGTCATCACAGTGACCCCCCCCTCAATTGATAATATACACTAGAGTCATCACAGTGATCCCCCCTCAATTGATAATATACACTAGAGTCATCACAGTGATCCCCCCTCAATTGATAATATACACTAGAGTCATCACAGTGATCCCCCCTCAATTGATAATATACACTAGAGTCATCACAGTGATCCCCCCTCAATTGATAATATACACTAGAGTCATCACAGTGATCCCCCCTCAATTGATAATATACACTAGAGTCATCACAGTGATCCCCCCTCAATTGATAATATACACTAGAGTCATCACAGTGATCCCCCCTCAATTGATAATATACACTAGAGTCATCACAGTGATCCCCCCTCAATTGATAATATACACTAGAGTCATCACAGTGATCCCCCCTCAATTGATAATATACACTAGAGTCATCACAGTGATCCCCCCTCAATTGATAATATACACTAGAGTCATCACAGTGATCCCCCCTCAATTGATAATATACACTAGAGTCATCATAGTGATCCCCCCTCAATTGATAATATACACTAGAGTCATCACAGTGATCCCCCTCAATTGATAATATACACTAGAGTCATCACAGTGACCCCCCCTCAATTGATAATATACACTAGAGTCATCACAGTGATCCCCCCTCAATTGATAATATACACTAGAGTCATCACAGTGATCCCCCCTCAATTGATAATATACACTAGAGTCATCACAGTGATCCCCCCTCAATTGATAATATACACTAGAGTCATCACAGTGATCCCCCCTCAATTGATAATATACACTAGAGTCATCACAGTGATCCCCCCCCCCCTTAGTTTCTGTGTAGAAACTAAGAGTCCAGGTGATGCTTGTGGTGTGATAACAGTTCTCTGGCCTGACTAGCATCATATCACACACATGCACAGACAGAGGAATTGGTGTCCACGTGTGTCAGACATGAGTGACAGCAGCAGAGCTCTCACAGAGTGGCGTCTTCTGAGAAAGGGCCGAGCAGAGCCTGCACACAGCTGGGAGACAGTGCTTGCTTTTTCTCCTCTTCCTCTTCTAGGGAATCTCCAGTTTGAGCCACTGTAGTGTGGGTGGGTTTTCTAGTCTTGTTAATAATTTCAGGTTTTTAGCCGATAGTTCATAAGAGAAGCTGCTGGATTTTCTGTAGAGAAAGCTTCTTTGTAGTCTGGATTTCTGCCCTGCTTAGATTTTTAAAAGGTATAAGCATGGGTTGCCAATCCCACTCACTGTAAAGAATTTGTTCTTTATACACAGTAATAGCAGTAACAATAATAACGACAATAAGAAGACCACGACCACCACCAGCATCATATTTATCAGTACAGGTTCAGAAGCGTGTGGTTGCCGGCGTCGGTCATTTCGGCCCTAAACTGTCACTGTCACCGATGTTGTGATTTTCAAATGTGTGATGTGTTCACAGACGTGCCCTGCACAGGGCCTGCTGTTCCTCTTCTGTTGTGTCCTCCCTGCTTGCCAAGGCTGGGGTGCTTCTGGCCCACAGACAGTTGAAAGTGGGGCACCCTCAAGCTTTAAGGCATTGAACAAGCCAGGTAATGCAACATACCACGTGTTGGTAGACTGGTCCTCTCATTAGCACCTTTGCTGACTGTCAGGTTTTTTTTTTATTTTTTTTTATTTTTATTTTTTTAAAGAGAACGTTTCATAATTTTTTTTTAAAGATTTATTTTTTATTTATTATGTATACAGTGTTCTGCCTGCATGTGTCTTTGCAGGCCAGAAGAGGGCACCAGATCTAATTGCAGGTGGTTGTGAGCCACCATGTGGTTGCTGGGAATTGAACTCAGGACCTCTGGAAGAGCAGTCAGTGCTCTTAACCACTGAGCCATCTCTCCAGCCCCTGACTGTCAGTTTTATTTCCTTGACATTTAATTTTGGCAGTTCTTTGTAAGTTCTGTATGTTAGTCCCTGTCTGAAGCAGAAGTGGAAGGGTTTCTCCTGCTCTGTGGGCTGTTGGCTGTCAGCTTCCTTTGCTGTGCAGACACTTTATGTTTCACGTGGTCCTGTCTGTTGATACTGGGGCTGTTCCTGCGCTGTGGGTGTTCCATTCAGAACGTTCTTGCCCACCCGGTGTCTTTTCTTCTCGCTATCTTTATAAATCCTGTTTTGTTTTATTTTATATATATGTATGTATGGTTTAGTTTCTTCATTGAAAAAATTTTCACACAATATATTTTAGTCATGTTTTTCCATCCCCCGGCACCCCCAGATCCTCTGTACCTCCTACCCACCCAACTTTATGTTCTTTCTTTTTTTTAATAAAACAAAGAAGCAAGAAACATACACTCAAAAACCTGTACAAAGACATAAATATAGAAATAAAAATAAACAAGCAAAAGGCCAGTAAGACAAAAGATGCCCAAGCAGAGCAAAGTAGGACAAAATATCTACAAAAACGCCATCAAGTTCGTTTTGTGTTGGTCAGCTGCTCCTGGGCATGAGGCCTGCCTGACGTGGTTAATATACCTAGTGAGAGTCCACCGGAGAAAACTGAGTTTTCCTTTACGAAAGGGTGTCAATTGCAGATAGAGTCTTGGTGAGGGATGAGAGTCCTGGGACCCATCTGGCTTGAGCCTGTGCAGGCCCTGTGCATGCTGCACAGTCCCTGTGAGTTTATGCATCTGTCTGTGTCTAGAAAACACAGAAGTCAGCCATCATCTCTGGCTCTCAGTCTTCCCACTTCCTCGATCCCTGAGCCTTGAGGGGAGGATTTGATAAAGACATCCCATTTAGAACTGAGTGCTCCAAAGTCCCGCTGAGATCTCCCAGTGTCTGGAAGAACATTCTCCCTGGTCTCCTGCAGCACAGTCAGCATTCCAGGTTTTGAGTTAAGGCCTTTGCTACGTTTTGAGTTGATTCTGTGCAGAGGAAAGGTAGGGATCTAATCTACCCCCCCCAACAGGATGCCCAGTTTTGCCAGCGCCGTTCGTTGCCCAGGGGCTCTTTGCTACTGTGTGTTTCCCTCCTTTGTGAACGGGTGGTCATAGCTTTGTTGGTTTCTGTCTGGGTCCTCTATTCTGTCCCAGAGGTCTGCCTGCCTGTTTCTGTGTCAGGACCATGCTGTGGTTGTCACTGTGACTCTGTCGTATAGTTTGAAGCTGGGTTTTGTCACACCTCCAGCGTGTTCTTACTGTTGAGCATTGCTTTGGTTATTTTTGTTTTATATGCATACTTAGATTGTTTTTTTCTAGATCTGTGCAATAAGACATTGGAATTTTGTTAAATATTGTATAAAATCTGTAAATTACTTTTGGTGGTATATCCATTTTTTTTGTCATATTAATTCTGCTAATCCAAGATCATAAATCTTTCTCTCACTTAGCAGCTTTAATTTCCCTTTTCAAACTCTTGACGGTTCAATTTGTTGGTTAGGTGTACTTAATATTTAAAGTAATTTATCTTATTACTATTATTTTTAAATTATGTGTATATGCCTATATGTGGGTTTATGCACCTGAGTACAGTGTCATTGGAGGCCAGAAGAGGTCACCAGATCTCCAGGACCTGGAGTTACAGGCAGTTATGAGTCATCTAATATGAGTGCTGGAAATCAAACTCAGGTCCTCTGGAATATTAGTATGCATTCCTTTTTTTTTTTTTTTTTTTTTCAGAGACAGGGTTTCTCTGTGTAGCTTTGGAGCCTGTCCTAGAACTTGCTCGGTAGACCAGGCTGGCCTCAAACTCACAGAGATCCTCCTGCCTCTGCCTTCCAAGTGCTGGAGTGAAAGGCGTGAGTCACCACAGCCTAGCTGATCAGTATGTATTGTTAACATAGTCATCTCTATGGCCCATAGGTACTTGACAGTTTTGGGAGTTCTTATGAATAGTCTAGTTTTTCTAATTTCTTTCTGGTGTATGTGAAGGCTATTGCTTGTTTTTAACTATTAATTTTGTATCTTATAGTTTTATAGTAAGTGTTTTTACATTTAAGAATTCTCTAGTAAATTATATAGGGTCTTTTCAAAAGAGAATCATGTGATCTGCAAATGGGATAATTTGACTTCTTCCTTTTCATAAAGTGAATTTTTATTATAAATGAATGTTTTATTTTTAGGGTGAAAGAACATGTCCTTGTTTAAGGCCCGTGATTGGTGGTCTACTGTGCTGGGTGAGAAGGAAGAGTTCGATCAAGGCTGCTTGTGTTTGGCTGACGTCGACAACAGTGGGGATGGACAAGGTAAGGGGGTTGCGGGTGTGCTTCTGTCTCCCCAGTGTTGGGGACTGAACCCAGGCCTCACACTTGCCAAGGAGGTTTTCTGATATTGGGCTGTAGACTGCATTTCCCCACTGAGCAAAACTTTAAAGAAATAAGAACATGCATTTAATCCTTGTACTCAGGAGATACAGGCAGACAGATTGAGGTAGTCCAGGCTGGCCCCAATCTCACTCCGATCCTCCTGAGGTTACGATTATGAGCATGTGCACCATGTCTGGTGTTTTCTTTTTTTTTTTGTTTTTTTCGAGACAAGGTTTCTCTGTGTAGCTTTGCACCTTTCCTGGAACTCACTTGGTAGCCCAGGCTGGCCTCAAACTCACAGAGATCTGCCTGGCTCTGCCTCCCGAGTGCTGGGATTAAAGGCGTGCGCCACCACCGCCCGGCATCTGGTGTTTTCTTATAAGTAGGGTGTAGATGGCAGCTGACAGAGTTCTTCCCTTTGCTTTGTTGTTGATATCATTCTGGCTTTTGTTCATTCTGTCCTATTAATTTGGTGGAATTAATAGACAAATCCTGTGGCACTTGATTTGCTACCAAGTGGGATCTTTTAAGGAAGAACTAGTAAAATATTTAAAATAAAAAGTTCATTTTAGAAATTATTTATAATGAAAATGATGTTCTTTTCTTCTTTGTTTTTTTGAGACAGGGTTTCTTTGTTTAGCATTGGCTGTCCTGGAACTCGTTCTGTAGATCAGGCTGGCCGTGGACTCACAGAGATCTGCCTGCCTCTGCCTCCCGAGTGCTGGGATTAAAGTTGTGTTCCACCACTGCCTGGCTATGATGTGCTTTTCTGATTGAATCTGGAAACATTAATGCTGTAATAAAATCATGCTAATTCTGTTAGTGAGGGGAAATAATTGCTAAGTTATTGCTTTCGTTTTTTGTTTTACAAAAACCAGTTACTGTCCTGTTCTTACATTACTTGCTTCTCCGAATATTCATGTTTTAAGTGGTCTTTAAGAAGGGCCTAGGTCAAGCCGGGTAGTGGTGGCACATGCATTTAATCCTCGTACTCAGGAGGTACAGGCAGACAGATCTTTGTGAATTCAAGGTCAACCTGGTCTACAGAGTGAGTTCCAGGACAGTCAAGGCTACAGAAAGAAAACTTTGTCTTGAAAATAGTTGTCTTGAAAAACTATTAAAAAAAAAGAAGAAGAAAAATGGTCTAGTTCTATATTATTACAGTATGAAATTTGTACTAAGTTTAAATAGTGTATATTTCATGAGCTCTTACTTTGCAATTCAGATATTCATTGGCTTCCAAGAAATAAAATTAATCTGGTGATATAAATATTACTCCTTTCCTTTTACTTTCTTTCTTTTTCTTTTTTGAATTTTTTTAATTAAAATTTCTATTCATTTTACATACCAACCACAGGCCCCCTCTTCTCCCTCCTCCCGTCTCCCAGCCTTACCCTACAACCCACCTCCCCTTACCACCTCCTCCGAGGCAAGATCTCCCATGGGGAGTCAGCAGAGCCTGGTACATTCAGTTGAGGCAGGTCTAAGCCCCTCCTCCCTGCCTGCACCAAGGCTGCGAAAGGTGTCATACCATAGGCATTAAGCTCTAAAAATCTGGCTCATGCACCAGGGACGGATCCCAATCCCACTGTCTGGGGGTCCTCTAACCAGTTCAAGGTAAACAACTGTCTTGCCTATCCACAGGGCCTAATCCGGTAGCCTGGGGGCTCCTCAGCCATTGGTCCACAGTTCGTGGGTTTCCACTAGTTTGGCTGGTCATCTCTGTGCATTTTTCCATCATGATCTTGATGTCCCTTGCACATAGAATCCCTCCTCTCTCTTATCGATTGGATTCTCGGAGCTCGGCCTGGCACTCGTCCATGGATCTCTGCATCTGCTTCCATCAGTCACTAGATGAGGGCTCAATGATGACAGTTAGGGTATTCAGCTGTCTGATCACCAGAGTAGGCCAGTTCAGACACCCTCTTGACTATTGCCAGTAGTCTAAAGTGGGGTCATTCTTGTGGATTCCTGGGAACTTCCCTAGCACTCTGTTTCTCCCTATTCACATGATGTCTTCATTTATGATGGTATCTCTTTCCTTGATCTCCCACTCTGTCCCTGTTCCAGCTCAAAGTTCCCATTCCCCTATGTTCTCATCCCCCATCACTTGCCCTCCATTACCCCCCCTCACTCCCAGGTTGCTCATGTAGATCTCATCTATTTCTCCTTTACTGGGTGATCCATGCATCCTTCCTAGGGCCCTCCTTAGCTAGCCTCCCTGGAGCTGTGGGTTGCAGTCTGGTTATCCTTTGCTTTATATCTAGTATCCACTTATGAGTGAGTATATACCATGTTTGTCCTTCTGAGTCTGGGTTACCTCACTCAGGATGATATTTTTTTAGTTCCATCCATTTGCCTGCAAATTTCATGATGTCATTGTTTTTCTCTGCTGAGTAGTCCTCCATTGTGTATATGTACCACATTTTCTTTATCCGTTCTTCAGTTGAGGGACATCTAGGTTGTTTCCAGGTTCTGGCTATTATGCATAATGCTGCTATGAACGTAGTTGAGCATGTGTCCTTGTGGTATGATTGAGCATTCCTTGGGTATATGCTCAAGAGTGGTATCATTAGGTCTTGAGGTAGATTGATTACCAATTTTGTGAGAAGTCTCCATACTGATTTCCACAGTGGCTGTACAAGTTTGCACTCCCATCAACAGTGGAGGAGTGTTCCCTTTGCTCTGCATCCTCTCCAACATAAACTGTCATTAGTGTTTTTGATCGTAGCCATTCTGACAGGTGTAAGGTGGTATCTCAGAGTTGTTTTGATTTGCATTTCCCTGATGACTAAGGATGTTGAGCAATTCCTTAAACGTCTTTTGGCCATTTGAGATTCTTCTGTTGAGAATTCTTTGTTTAGCTCTGTAGCCCATTTTTTAAAATGAGACTGTTAGGTATTTTGATGTCTAGTTTCTTGAGTTCTTTATATATTTTGGAGATCAACCCTCTGTCAGATGTGGGGTTGGTGAAGATCTTTTCCCATTCTGTAGGCTGTCATTTTGTCTTATTAACTGTGTCCTTTGCCTTACAAAAGCTTCTCAGTTTCAATAGGTCTCGTTTATTAATTGTTGCTCTCAGTGTCTGTGCTACTGGTGTTAGATTTAGGAAATGGTCTTCTGTGCCAATGTGTTCCTTCCTACTTTCTGTTCTATCAGGTTCAGTGTAACTGAATTTATGTTGATTTCTTTGATCCACTTGGACTTGAGCTTTATACATGGTGATAGATATGGATCTATTTGCAATCTTCTACATGTTGACATCCAGTTATGAAAGGCAGAGTTTTTAATGACAAGAGGAATGAAAGGTTCTCAATCTATTTAGTAGCAAGAGATTCATTAGTGCTCTTTGCATTAAAAAATATTTATTTTTATTACTTTTTATAAATTACATGCGTTTGCCTGAATTTGTGTGTGGGTTATATGCCCATGAGTGCAGGAGCCTGCAGAGTCCAGATGTCAGGTCCCCTAGAGTGAGATTTTCAGATAGTTACTTGTGAGGCACTTGACATGGATGCTGAGGACCCAGCTGGGGTCCTCTGCAAGAACAGTACATCTCTCCAGCTGCTAACTAGTGTTCTGGATGAGGGTTAATGAGTATTCACTTGTAGATATGTAGTGAGTGACGGAGAGTGGGAGGTACAGGGACTATGGCTCCTTAAAGAAACTCGCTATAAAAAGCACAGGTAAGAAAGAGGAGGACAGTGCAGAGCCTAGAGATTTTTTTCCCCATTGTGACAAAGACAAGGGGACTAGAAAGGAAAGTTCCCATGCCTGTTTAAATCTGATGAGCCCTTTTGTCCCCGATTCTGATCCTGCCTCTCCCAGTCCTCTCAGGACATCTACTCTACCAGTTCCGTCCTCTGTAACACTGTCTTTCTGGCCTTCTAGAATTAGTAGAACTCAAAGTCAGTACTCAGGATACTTGCAGAGCATGGCTGTTTGCTTTTGTCAAGTGCATCTGTGCAAGTGAGCATTAGTCCCTGTGTTAGTCAGTGTTCTGCTGTGAAGAAACACCATGGCCATGGCAACTCTTACGAAAGAAAGAAAGCTGGGGCTGGCTTACAGTCCAGAGGTTTAGTCCATCATCATCATGGCGGGAAGCATGGTGGCACCCAGGTAGACATGGTGCTGCAGGAGTATCTGAGAGTTCTACATCTGGATCTGCAGGCAGCAGGAAGAAAGAGTGACACAGGGCCTGCCTTGAGCTTCTGAAATCTCAAAGTTCACCTCTAGTGACACACTTCCTCCAACAAGGCCACACCTCTTTATTCAAATAGTGCCATTCCCTGGTGATGCCTATGGGGCGTCCTTCTCATTCAAACAATCACAGTCCCCTTCTCTAGGAGCATACAGTGCTTTTCCTCCATGGTCTCTGTTTCTAGTTCCTGTTTTCAGGTTCCTGCCCCGACCTGTGCCAATAATAGGCTAACCTGTAAGACAAATCAACACTTTCCTCCTGTCCATGGTTTTGATCAGTGTTTTATTGCATCATCTGATAACAGTCTAGGGCAGAACACCAGGTCCCAGAAGATGAGCTGTGATAATTTATTTATTCTGTTTCTTTGCGTGGTGCTCTCAAACCCACCTAGAGCATGGACAGGAGCCTTACTGCTTGGTGCTCCCACAGAACACAAGATGCCAAATATCCTCCTTGCAGTGATATTCATGCTTACATTTTATTCTCTGTGTTAATTTCTACACCAGTTAACTTTTTTTTTTGGCTACAAGTAATAGGACATCATGATAAATGAAGAAGGACTGAGAATACTAACACCCTTCCAACAGCAAAGCAGGGTTTGTCTGGAACTTGACAGGAGCAGAAATGATCATGGTGTCACTGACCTTGCAGACTTCCAGAATGCTGCCATTGGGTCTTCTGGATTCCAGATGGCTTTGTGTTTCTTTAGGACTGAGGTCCCCATGGGAGTGCCTTTCCTGGTGATGCTGAGGACTTAAGAGTTAGTCTGGGGGAACTGCCTAGTCCATGGCCTGGCTCAGTAAGCACCGAGTAAAGGAAAGGCAGACTGCCTCTGAAATGGATGATTGGTTTCTCTTTTTAATTAAATTTTTTTATTCATTTTACATGCCAACCACAGATAAAGATTTGTCTCTTAATATCACTATAACAAAGTATCACTCTAATGACTTAAAATGACAGGCACATGTTCTGTCACAGTTGTAGGTGCTGAGCTTTGGAAATCAAGGTGTTGTCAGGGCCATGCTGTTTCTCTGGTTTCTAGTATTTCTTTGCCTCTTCTAGTATTATTTTAAAATATTCATTTATTTATTTATTTATATTATGTGTATTGTTTAGGTGTTTGCTGGTGTGAGTCACGCGTACCATATGTTGCAATACCAAATGGTGGCCAGAAGAGGGCATCGGATACTCTGGAACTGGAGTTGCAGGTGGTTGTGAGCCACCATGTGGGTGCTGAGAACTGAACTCGGGTCCTTATGCAAGAGTAGTCAGTGCTTTTAACTGCTGGACCATCTCTTTAGCTCCTTCTAGTTTTTCTGATGACTCTAGGGTCCTTATTTGTTTCTTCTAAGTTCCAGTAATCCAAGACACTCTTTGGTTTGTAGATGTATCATTCCAATTTCTGCCAGTATTGTCAGATGGACATATCCTAGTCTCCAATTTATTCTCTGTCTTCCCTCAGCTTCTGTGGTGGTGTGAATGAGAATGGCCCCATAGGCTCATATATTTGAATGCTTGGTCCCCAGTAGGTGGAACTGATTGGAAATGGCCCTGTTGGAGGAGGTGTGTCACTGGGTGGGGTAGGCTTTGAGGTTCCAAAAGTCCGTTCCATTCCCAGTTCACACACTCTCTCTTTGCTTCCTACTTTTGGGAAGGGATGTAAGAAAGCTTTTAGCTACTACTCCAGTGCCATGCCCGCCTGCCTGCTGCCACACCTGCCGCTGTGTGCCTTGCTATGGCTCTGAACTCTTAAGCCCCAAATCAAACATTTTCTTTGATAAGTTACCTTTGTCATAGGTGATAGAAAAGTAACTAAGGCAGCGTCTAAGTGCTAGGACTACATGTCTGTGCCAGCTCACCTGGCTGCTTTGCATCATAATTTGGCATTTAGATTCCTCTATGTCTTTTTCCCTAAAGGACAGTTGTATCCTCATTTTAACTTGGTTATATCTGCAAAGACTTTTCAAACTGCATCACTGGAGCAAGGATTTGAACATATCTTTTTGGAAGACATCATTTACATTCCTATACACATTCCTCCCTTAACTACTGAGCCCAAGACCATTCACTGTTAACAGGGGCACTCCAATGAGTGTCTTCAACAGTCATAATCAACCATAGAATTAACATTCCATGATGAAACAAGTCTGTAATCTTTATCAGTTTTTTGAGACAGTGACTTGCTGTCATTGAGCTGAATTATGATGGATATCAATTGATGCTTAAGAAAAACCCACTCATTTTCACTAGTATCCTTGACTTTTAGTGATGGAGAGCTGCTTTTTGAGAAGGTATGTGTTACTCACAAGTTCTCTTTAATCACATCATCTGTTGGTAGAGTGACTTTGTGTTTGAAGCAAGGTTAGGATGTTTTAACATTCTGACTTCTTTAGTCTTCAGAAAGTTGATTCCCCACGATATTTGCTAATGTCTGTTTGTTACTCTGTCTTTTAAAAATCTGTCTACAGATAAAATCATCGTGGGCAGCTTCATGGGCTACTTGAGAATCTTTAATCCCCATTCTGTGAAAACTGGAGATGGGCCTCAGGCTGAAGATTTACTTCTGGAAGTGCACCTGCGGGACCCTGTGCTTCAAGTGGAAGTCGGGAAGTTTGTCTCGTGAGTGTGGGGTTTCCTCTTGGGCATCACATCTGTGCCTCATGGGGACACTTTTACAGATTTAAAATATTATTTCGTGGATTGTACATTATAGATACATGTCTTGCAGGCAAGCAACATGTTCTGAACACTTTTTATGTTGAAACATGTACATTTAAGATGAGTTAATGTAGTGATTTATTAGTGTGTATATCTGTATGAGTGTATATGCGTGTGTGTGCAGGTGCACACTCTACGTCTTCCTTTTGGAGAGTGAACATGAACCTAGGGCTTGCAATTTCTTGGGTATGCTAGCCCCAAAGCCCCAGTAGCCCTCCTGTTTCTGCCCCCTTTGGAGCTGGGTTACAGTTGAGTAAAGGACGCCTCCCTTGCTGTACGGGTGCTGGGAACTGAATAGTGGTCTTTATGATTGTCCAGCAAGCTCACTTCAATACTGAGAACATTTTATAGTAATGAACTTGAGAAATTAGACATTACAGCACCGGGACAGAGATAAGCTTATAGACCAAGCCATATTTACTTATGAAAGAACACCTCAGGTAAATATCTGTTTAATAGGTATACAAAGATGCAAATTACTATTACTTTTCTTCATAGTTTTGAAATTTAAAATGAACTACTTATTTAAAATAGAAAGATCCTGTCTTGAAGTCAGGTCAATCCATGAAGTGTTTTGTCCCTATGAAAAATGTTTCAAAGTGCGCTCTCTCTCTGTGTCTGTCTCTGTCTCTGTCTCTGTCTCTCTCTCTCTCTCTCTCTCTCCCCTCTCATTTCTACACGTCTCTCTCTCTCTTCCTTTCTTTCTTTCCCTTTATAAGTTGCTATGTGTAAGTAAATTTGTTGCAACTCTGTGGATTTGGTCCTGGATTTTGGCACCAAAATGTGAGTTTTGCAACTCTGGGGGAGAGGTATCCTGACCACTTGGGGAGTCACGTGATGGTTGGAGTTGTGATGAGACAGCAGCTCTAGAGGGCGAGGTAGCTGCTTAGAACAGCTGACAGCTTCAGGACAAGGTATCCAGATGCTGCGAGCCGCAAACCGCTTAGGCCAGCTCTAACAGCTGGAGGGCCAAGGTGTCCTGGATACCTCGAGCCACTTAGGGGATACAGTTCTGCCCTGGAGGGGAAGCTATTCTGACTGCTCGGGAGAGTCAGGCCTGGAGCTGCTAGGGCAGTTCAGCCGGGAAGGGTATCCTGACTGGGAGAGTCAGGCTATACCTGCTGTGGTGGGGGATGGTTTCCCCACAGGATATAGCAATCCTGCTCCTCTCCTGGAGAGCTGTTACAGCTGAGCTTTGCTTAGCCCTCACTTAAGGGTGCTTCCTAGCAGAGTTCTGCTTCTCCAGCCTAAGATGTTGCTTCTTTTGCTTCACTCTGCAAAAAGGAAAACCCCTGTAGAAATGTAGCAATCTCCTCTGGCTCCAGAGAAAAGTGTTACTTTTTCAGTTCTTCCTTGCTCTGTCCACTGAGGGACGTCTCAGCATGGATCTTCTGTTCACCAGTGAATGAAGATCTTCATAACCAAAACTCTTTTGAGAAAGAGATTTATTTGGGAAGGAGGGGTCCAGGAGAGTGGCTGCCTCTACCAGGGTGGAGAGAACAGCTCACAACTGACCAGGCAGGGTGGTTTATATAGGATGCTTTGGGGGCAAAGTCAACCAGGGATTGGCTAGTTTTTTTCCTGCCCAGGGATTGGTCAGTTTTGTGGACTGGGGGCAGAGATGGCCCTGATTTCAGGGCCAAGCTGTGTTTCTTTCACTGGCCTTTCTTGGTGTTTTGACAATAATTCTAAGGCCAGGGCACATTTCTTCCACTGACTCTGATTCTAGGGACCAGGAGTATTTCTTTGGCACTAGTTTCAGAGTCAGGGCATGTTTCCTGGGTTCTGGGTTTGGGCATAAAGTGTTCATTTCTCTGGCTCAGATCCCAAACCCAGGCTGTGTTTCTGGTCCTGGGCTCCAGGGCCAGAGTGCTACTTTCGTGCTCTGTGATTGGTTGGTTTCACAGGTCAGTTGGCCAGGGGCAGAGGTAGCTCTGATCTGAGCCAAACTGTGTTTCTTTCTGCCCTGATCTGAGCCATCTTTCCCTAGTTCTGGGGTCCAGGGTCAAGGTAGGTTTCTTTAGCCAGCCTCTTTTCCCTACACTATGGTCATGGAGTCTCTTCACACCAACAAAAACCCTAAGATGCTGGTGTGTAGATGTAACAGTCTTATTAAATAAGAAACAGAGCCAAATGCAGAGTTAAAAGCCCAAGAGTTCAGAGCAGTAGCTAAGAGCTGAGACTAAAACCGCCTTCTTACCACCCACTGCCATCCTTCCTCTCAGAAAGAGACCTACTTCCTGTGTGTCTGTCTTTTTATTGACTTTCTGTTCTACCATCTCATTGGTTGTAAACCCAGCCACATGACCTCCTCATCACTGCCTGTCTATAAGGATCTCCAGGTCTCTATGGTTCGTATTGAGATTAAAGGTGTGTGTCTCCATACTGGCTGTGTCCTTGAGCACATAGAGATCTGCCTGTCATGGGATTGGATTAAAGGCATGCACCACCACCGCCTAGCTTCTGCTATGGCTTGCTATTAGCTCTGACCCCCAGGCAACTTTATTTATTAGCATACAAATAAAATCACATTTCAGCACAAATAAAATATCACCATACTGGTGGTGGGCTTTAGGAGTCTATAACTTGGCCCCACCTTTACATGTTTTCTCTGCTTCCTATGTATGACTGAGATGTGGTCTCTTGGCTTCCTGCTCTTGCAGCCATGCTTCCCTTGCCATTATGAGCAGCTAGCCCCCTGGAAATCATGCCAACATAGACTTCCTTAAGTTGCTTTTGGTCATGGTATTTTATAACAGCAACATAAAAGTAGCTAATACATTGTAAAAGTAGCTAATATATCCAATAAACCTGTATTTCTTGGTCTTTAAAAATACTGTGAGTTGAGTGTGGAGGTGCAGGCCTGTAATCCCAGGACTGGAAAGGTTGAGGCGGGATTGCTTTGAATTTGAGGCCAGCCTAGGTCGCATAGAGATACCCTGTCTCAAAAAACCTAAACAAAGAAAAATATAACAACAATAACAACAGCAAAAATCCCAAATTCATAAAAGTATGATGACTATAAATGGGACCAACAAGAAAGGAGACAGGGAATGGGGAAAGGAAGTGTCATCCAAGTACCATATACACATGCCATATGCATATACATAATGCATATGTATATTACATATAATGAAGCCACCATTTTATGTAATTACTATATGCTGTTTTAAAAAAGCCAATCATCCAGCTTGAGTCCTGTGTCCTAACCTGAAAGTCCCCTTCCTGTGTGTGATAGTTTAGTGGCAGAAGGCAACCTTGGCGGGTTGGAGCCAAGGGGCATCACAAAGTCACACCATGTGACAGAGCTCACATGGGAGGTTTATTGGGGGGGGGGGTACAGAGGCAGATTCTGAGTGAGAGCAGAAGGAAAGAGAGAGAGGGGTGAGAAGGGCTTGCACACGGGCTTCGAGAGTGCTCTACTTAGTGGCTGCCGCAGCTAGTGTCACATCTTGGCTGCTGCTGATGACATGTCCTACTAGGTCCCCGAGAGCAGGCCAGTGTAAATGCCTGAATGCTAATACTGTGGTCTAACTTGCATGGTACCAGAAAGTGCTATGAAAGCTACCAAGCAAGGGGAGCAGTCAGTAGACCTACCTGCTATGACATCTGTGAACTACAGCACCCATCAGCATGGCAAGATACCCCTAAAGGTGCAATCATGGCATTCATATCTTGGTGGTAACTAACAGCTCTCTAGTTAGACTTAAGGCCCACTCAACATGAGGGGAATCATGCCTGGTACTAGAAACAGCCAACTACCTGGGACTGTCAAGGCCGTGCATCTTAGAGGAGAATCTACTACCACCACTTTTCTAGGCCAGCATAATTCCTAACTGCATTCTAAAACTTATCCTTAGACATACAGGTAAGCATAGCTCTCACCCCCCATAAAAGAAGCCTTTCTTTACAACAAATGGAGACCATTGCAGAAAACCACAACTGCACACAGTGCAGAGATGAACAGATCATGGAGAGTCCAGTCCCAATGGACACATCTTTAACACAAGTCCTGCACCTAAGGGCACATGGTGGATGAGAGGGCAGAAATGTCATGAGAGCCAGAGGACCAGGAAGTCTTCTGTGAGACCAGAATTCCTAGAAATGGCTTCCTAAACAAGAATTGTGGGGTCTGTAAATGCCATAGTCAGCAGAGTAACGATCTGTGTGAGGCAAGAAGGAAGTCTGGTTCAACACAACCCAGTACCTGGTCTTGGTTCAAACTCCTAAAGTCTGACACCGGGTGGTTTATTTGAGGCATATTTAAGCATAGCACAATTTTGGAAGAAGGTTTCTAGGTAATAATTGAAAGGAAAAATATTGGCTCAGGACCCCCAAGGACAAGTTCTCAGCACAGAAGAGATTTATTTGTCCTAGAGGGACAGAAGGCAGGAATAAGAGACAAAGATGGGAGATAGAGGACAAGGGAGAAGGGGAAGGGAACAAGGGAGAGCAGACAGGGGTAGTTGTCTTGGAGGGAATGCCCCTGGCTAGAGAGGAGACAGGCATGGCACACAGGAAAATGGCAGTTTCTGAAGGTAAAGAGGAAACCCTGTGTTAGGACAGGCATGCTAACTAGGTAAGGCAAAGGGGGCTTTTGATTGCTGGACTTCAATACTGTGATAGCTGGACTTTGGTGGTCAGCCTCAGGAGGAGGAAGTGGCCAAATAAGGGAATAGACCTTGGTGGCTGGCTTCAGGAATGGAATCTAAAGGATTTTAGCACGGCAGAGGGAATGTGGGAGGGCAAGGCCTACCAGAGCCATGCTTGCCACACTCGAGCTGGCCAGAACCCCTTCAGTAATTAACTCAATCCTGTGTGTACAACAAAGCTTAAGACATGATTACATCAAACTCTTGGTAAAGTACACATGACTGCTTCCATAAAGATGGGTTCTATGAACTGACTACATTTGACATCTTAAGGGTCTAGGGAAGGATCTGGTGTGGTGTTGATCATACAGATAGTGCAGTGGTCACAGTGGTCACCAGGCTATCAACCATCTCTACTCTCTTTGTAAAGTACTTGTGACATCTTTCATAAGGATAGGTGTGAGGGTTTGAAAGAAAATGGCTCCCAAAGGGAGTGGCACCATTAGGGGTATAGCCTTGTTGGAGGAAGTGTGTCACTGTGGAGGTGGGCTTTGAGGTCTCATATGTGCTCAAGCCATGCCCAGTGTCTCAGACCACTTCCTGTTGCCCGCGGGATCAAAATGTAAGAACCCTCAGCTCCTTCTCCAGCACCATGTCTGCCTGCATGCTGCCATGTCCCACCATGATAATGGACTAAAACTCTGAACTGTAAGCCACCCAATGAAATGTTTTCCTTTATAAGAGTTGCCATGGTTACAGTGTCTCTTCACAGCAATAGAAACTTTAACTAATATAGAAGTTGGTACCAGGGACTGAGGGGTTGCTGTGATGGGCCTGGCTTTTGTTTGAAGGAATGTGGATCTTGGGACTATGGGTTAGAAAAGCAGTTGAAGACTTTAAGTTCTGGTTAATGGGCCATTCTAGTAGGAGCATGGAAGACAGTGGTGCTGAATGTGATTTAAACTGTGGGGGCCTGGCTCAAGAGGTTTCAGAGGAGAAGAATTTTAGTAGGTTGCCTAGAGATCGTTGTTGTGATATTTTAGTGAAGAGTGTGGCTGCCTTTTGCCCTTGTCCAAAGAGTCTGCCTGAGGCAGAAGTGAAGAGATTTTGATTAATTCCACTGGCAGAGGAAATCTCAAAACAGCCTAGTATAAACTTGTCATGTGGCTGTTAGTGTTAACTCTGATGAAGATTTATAATGAAAAGGAGCAAATAAAGCTCTTCACTCATTTACAGTTCAGAGTTTCGTTCATTATCATCATGGTGGGACATGGTGGCGTGCAGTGAGATATGGTGCTGGAGAAGGAGCTGAGGGTTCTTACATTTTGATCCTGCAGGCAACAGGAAGTGGTCTGAGACATTGGGCGTGGCTTGAGCATATATGAGACCTCAAAGCCCACCTCCACAGTGACACACTTCCTCCAACAAGGCCATACCCCTAATGGTGCCACTCCCTTTGGGAGCCATTTTCTTTCAAACCCTCACACCTATCCTTATGAAAGATGTCACAAGTACTTTACAAAGAGAGTAGAGATGGTTGATAGCCTGGTGACCTCTGCACTATCTGTATGATCAAACTGAGCAAATAAAAATACAAAATGTAAAGATTGAGAAAAAGGGCACCAGGAAGTGGAATAGAGCTAAATCTTGCATTCAAGGAGATAAACAGATTAAGAAATGAAATAAAGGGAGTGGTGACCTTAGGGCAAGATCTCACCCAGCTAAATTTCCAACTTGTGAAAAGGAATTAAAGAAAAGTTTAGAGCTGGGTGTGGTGGTGCACACATTTAATCCCAACACTCTGGAGGCAGAGATTGATATCTGAGTTTGAGGCTAGCCTGGTCTACAGAGCAAGTTCCAGGACAGCCAAGCTTAGGCAGTGAAGGAAACCATGGAAAGCAGAAGGCTGGTGAAGATGTAACTGAACAGGGGACCATGTTCCAGCCCCAGCAAGCAGCAGAACTGGACAGCTTCAACTACACGGCTTTAGAGACAAGAACAGAAGAAAGGGATTCTGGAACCTTTTTCAGTGACTAAGGAAGGCCTCTGAGGCCAGGCCTGTGTCAGGGGTGTCCCAGATTGGAGGCATAGAGGCTGTTGTGTGAAGCCTGTGAAGTTGAAGCGTGGATTGCCTTGGAGATCTCAAGATGTTAGAGATGCCAGAGCTGTGGGATTCCTACTGAGGAGAGCTGCTAACAGGGAGTGGAAGCAGCCCAAGAGGAAGTGTGTTGCAGTCAACAAAGCTGAAAGGAGTTGGAGATCTGAAGAGTGCTTTGACATCAGACATGGAGATACAGAGTTTGGAGTTTGCCCAGCTGGTTTTTTGTCTTGCTTTGGTGCAGTATTTCCTTGCTATGCTCCCTTCTCTGCATTTTGGAAGGGTAATGTGTTAGGGTCTGTGAGAAGTCTTGTAAAAGACCACCAGACAGGATGCAATCAGCAGGAGTGTTTACTATCTCAAGAATAAGGGTATCGGCATGCTGGGGCCGTGCATCAAACACAAAGTCAAAAATGATGACCTCCAAGAAAAGCTTGCAGGCTCTTTTATATACAAATAAAGGGATTCTAAAGCAGTGTGTTCATTCTACCTATGATTGGATTACACAAGTGGCAATCATATTAGTACATTTCTAATTGGTTAGGGCCGGCAGGGGTGGACTAAGGCTACAGCTTTTCCATTCTTGAGCAAGTCTGGACAGGCCCCAGGCTTTGTCCTTATTTGGTTATTACCTGTGGAGGGGGAAGGGGTTTGGCCCAGGCTGCATGCAGTTTCCTGTGTTTCAAGAGGCAGAAACTGAGGCCTAGTTCTTAACTGAGTTATTAGGAGCCTGTCATGGTATTTGCCTGGCCTTCTCATGATGTGCCATTATATGTCGGAAGTATGTGATCTGCTTTTTGATTTTACAGGGGATTATAGTTAAGAGATTGCATGAATCTCAGAAGAGACTTTGAACCTAATACCTTTAAATAAATTTGAGACTGTTATAGATCATGGTGACTTTTGAAGTTGGACTGAATGTATTTTTGCATTATGATATGGCTATAAGCCTTTGGGGCTAGGGAGTGGAATGTGGTGGTTTGAAAGAAAATGACCCCAAAGGGAGTGGCACTATTAGGAGGATGGCTTTGTTAGAGTAGGTATGGCCTTTTTGGAGGAAGTGTGTTGCTGTGGAAGCAGGCTTTGAGGTCTCATATATTCTCAAGCCACGCCCAGTAAGACAGACCACTTCCTGTTTCCTGTGGGTCAAGATGTAAGACTCTCAGCTCCTTTTCTAGCACCATGTCTGCCTCAGTTCCTGCCATGATGATAATGGACTAAACTTCTGAACTCTAAGACACCCCAATTAAATGTTTTCCTTTGTAAGAGTTGTCATGGTCTACTGCAGGATATTTGATCACACTGAAACCTGAGACTGTTAAAAATCATCCTTAGGTCAGGAGGCGGAGCCAGCAACTAGTTGACAGGAATTAGCCATAGAGAGTATAGAGAAGCTAGAAAGACAGATAGAGAGATGCACAGGAAGGAGTAGGGAGGGACTTGGAGTTTCATGGTTTTTGGTTTGGGGCAGCTGGAGAGATGCTCTCTTGCTGTGTCTCTGCCAAAAAGGAAGGTGTGCTTCTCAGCCTCTCTGAGCTAGCAGGTTTTCACCCCAACATATGAATCCCAAGTCCTTATTGGTAAATAGAATGGTAGAGACTTAGTTAAAAACTATATTTGACAACAGTGGCAGAACGGGACCAGCAGGACTGGAAGTCCCACCAGGCTGCAGCCTGAGTGGTGCGGTGCTGACTAAGGGGCCCCAGGGCTGCAGACAGTAGTTAGAATATCAGTAGATTCAGGTGAAAGATGGAAAATCAGCAGTATTGTGGGGTTTCTTCACAGCAGCAGAAACCCTAACTAAGACAATGCTCAAGATAAGGGTCTGGGGAGGAGGACTGAGATAAGCATAAGAGTCAGGAGGAGCCAGGTGTGGCCTCAGCCATACAGATGGCACAGAGGTCACCAGGCTCTTAACCATATCCATTCCCAGCTTCTGGGCTGTAAACAGATTATACATCTCTTCCTTGAAGAGACAACCCTGTGTGTTTGACATTCCTTATCTGTGAGCACAGGGACCTCTGTGTCCCAACACTGAACAATGACAATATTGATAGATATGCTAATGTGTAAGGGAGAAAAATCTCACAGGGTCCCACCTCTAGTCAAAGAACTATAGGCAGGCAATGGCTGCCCAGAGAAGGAGGATCAAGCACCCCCAATTTAGCATCCTAGTGGTTAATTCAGTTTGTACATATCCCCAGCCTTCATTATAATATCAAAGAAAAAGGCAGGTTATTTGAGAAAGCAATAGGGGAGAAGACAGGAGGGGTTGGGAGGCAGAAAGAAGGGGGAAAATAATGTAATTATATTTTAATTTAAATAAATCTAGGGGCTGGAGAACTGGCTCAGTGGTTAAGAACACTGACCACTCTTCCAGAGGATCTAGGTTCAATTCTCAGGACCCACATGGCAGCTCACAACTGTCTGTAATTCCAGTTTCAGGGAATCCAGTGCTCCCTTCTGGCTTCTGTGGGCACTGCATGCATGTGGTGTATAGATAGATATACATGCAGGCAAAATACCCACACACATTTAAAAAAAGCCAGTCTGGTTGTGTCTGTGATCCCGCCACTTGCAGGGCAGAGCAGGAGGACAGGAGTTCAAGGCCACCCTGGGCTACATGAGACCTTGTCCGAAAATGGAACAAATAAATATAAAGTTAAAAAAGTATTGTGGAAGTTATCATACAGGTAGGCTTGCCTCATCTTTGTGAACCCCCTTTGCCCTCTTACATCTCATTAGTCCTCTGAACCCTGTATGAATTGTGGTTCACTCCATTTGTTCATTGTTATTGGCACCATTATTCAGAATCCTGAGATCTGTTTGAAAACCAAAGAACCATCTCACGTATTGTCCTAGACAGGGTTACTGTTGCTGTGAGGAAACAATGACCAAAAGCAAGTTGGGGAGGGAAGGGTTTTTAGGCTTACACTTTCACATCACTGTTCATCATTGAAGGAAGCCAGGACAGGAACCCAAAGTGGGCAGGAACCTAATGCAGGAGCTGAGGCAGAGGACATGGAGGATGCTTGATAAATGATTTCTTTACCGTTTATTAACAAAAAAAATAGTAAAAACAAATATAAAGAACAAATGAGGACCCTAAACCGACTCACAAGCCATTGCCTAACACTTGCTTCTGACTTGAAGACTGCCCCTTCTCTGTCACATCCATCTGTAGCAGGAATCTTAAAGAGTCTTTATTAATAAAACAAACCGGGAGCCAAGTATTAGGGTGAACACTGGAAGATCAGAGAGACAGAACAAGCCACAGCTACCTCACCTTGCCAATTCCTCAGCTGATCCTGTTTCCTCAGACTGGAAGCTTCTGTGTCCTCATTTGAATGGCTCTCAGCTGAACTGCTGCTCAAAGCCTAAAAGCTTAACCAGCCAAATGCTTCTAGTTTCTGGTCCTCACGCCTTATATACCTTTCTGCTTTCTACCACCACACCCTGGGATTAAAGGCTCACTTTCTGGGATAAAAGGCGTGAGTCACCATGCTGGGCTGTATCCTTGAACACATGGATTTCTGGCTCTGGAATGCTAGGATTAAAGGTGTGAGTGCCACCATTTTCTAGCCTTTGTATCTAGTGGCTGTTCTGTCTCTGACCCCAGATAAGTTTATTAGGGTGCACAATATTTTGGGGAATACAATACCACCACAAACCCCGCCTCTTGGACCAAAATGCTCCTCTCAATTGGCTAGTGGACTGGTGACAGAATTCTCCTAACAGTTGCTGCTTACTGGCTGTTTCCTATGTCTTGTTCAGCCTGGTTTCTTATAGAATCCAGGACCACCAACCCAGGGATGGCACCATCTACAATGGGCTGGGTCTTCCCTCATCAATCACTAATTAAGAAAATGCCTTACAGGCTTGCCCACCACCTGATCTTTTGGAGGCATTTTCTCAGTTGAGGCTCCCTTCTCTCCAGTGACCTCTAGTAGTATCAAGTTGACATAAAGCTGGCCAGCACAAGTATGAACTCTCTTCCAGGGACATGCTTCATTTTGTTGGAGACATGGACCATGAATGCATTAGGCCAGTGTGTGAAGTAAGACTTTTATGGCCTGCATTGTGTTGTGAAACAGTGCACAGCAGCCTTGACGAGTTTGAGCCAAGGTGAAAAGACAGCCACACCACGCATATGTGGTGGGCAGCAGCATGGTGCAGTGGAAAGTCACACCATGTAGACAGGGCATCCATGTGGGAAGTCTTATTATTAAAGGGGGAGGGGAGAGGGAAGAGAGAGAAAGGGAAAGAGAGGGAAAGAGATAAAGAGAGAAAAGCAGAGGTGTGTGCAGCCTCATGGAAGGAGAAAGAGGGAGAGAGGAAGGAAGAGAGAGAAAAGGGGGAGGGTTTTTCTTTTAAAGGGGACTTTATATAAGAAGATGTCAGGATGCTGGGTGGGTCCCCAAGGGACAGGCCAGAATGCTTTTTGATCATTATAAAAAGGTGAGGTATGGATAGCAAGTGGGAAGAATGAGGATGTTGAATTCTCGAGATTGCTTCCTGCTGATTTTGGGTGAAGTAGGGAGGGAGAAGTTGAGAGTCAGAGTCACTCACAGTGGGAGGTGTGAGTGAAGAAGCATTCAGTTAGCTGTCATTCTGGAGACCCCTTGAGGGAGCTGAGAAGGCACATTACTAGGAAAAAAAAAACAAGATTGTTATCATTGGCCTCATGAGTGGGGCTAGCCATGGGAAGAGTGATAACTGCCAGAAAGAATGGGACAGAAAGCCGAATGGTGGTGGCACATGCCTTTATCCCAGCACTCGGGAGGCAGAGGCAGGATCTCTGTGTGTTCGAGGCCAGCCTGGTCTATAGAGTAAATTACAGGACAGCCAGGACTGTTTCACAGAGAAACCCTGTCTTGAAAAACAAAAAAATAAAACCCCCAAAACATGAATGGGACAGAGAAGTGCCCTGCTTGTACAGAAGAGGCAATGGTGGATGAGCCAGACGAAAGAACAGATACGCCCTTGAGTCTGGAGTGGTGGTACCAGCAGTGATGTTCCAGGAGCATGGGGAAATGGCCCGCCAAATCAAGAGTACAGGAGCCATCACATCTGCCAGAGGTGGAAAAATGCCTCTATCCATCCTGTAAAATTATCAACAAATTAGGAGATAACGGAGTCTTCTCAAGTGGGCATGTGGGTAAAGTTAACCTGCCAGTATTCTCCCGGTTGGTGTCTTTAGATGGTTCAGTGGCTGGTGGTGTATCTGGAGGGCCCCTGAGGGTTTAGCCGTGGCATGAGTCTGGCTGGAGAGGTGGACCTGTGCAAGAACCCTGTAAATGTTTGTAAAACAATTGAAACAATTTACATCTTGATGTCATAGCAAAAGCTATGGCTTTGGGTTGAAAGGTATGAACATTTTCTAGGGCCTGGTTTCAGCCCAATGAAACATATCTTTAAATTTATTACCAGAGGAAATTTACTGAGTGGAAGTGGTTAGGTGAGTGAAGAAGAAGGAGCAAGTCTTCCCTACCCTCTCCAGTGCTAACCTGTCCCTAAAAGCTGGGACCAGTAAAATCCACAGAAATGTAAGGACTCCCAAGACTGTCTGTAGTCAGTGCTCTACAGTTTGTCAAAACTGCATTTATCAGTGTTAAAACTCTGAACCTCTGAAGTTACGTCTGAAGCCAGTTTATTCTGTGTCATGAAGTCTGTGAATGAGGCACACCTGTCTGTACTTTAACAGGAAACTTACTAATGAGCTACCAAGGTGCTTGTAGTCTTGGAGTTGGGGGAAAGAGCTGTTAAAACTGGCAAATGTCATCAGATCTGAGAAGATTAAGTGAACAGAAGTGAGACAGCTTTTCTATCTTCATATAAACAAACCTTAAAGCTGTTTCTTTTTATCTAATTTACCAGGAGATACTGAGAGCAGTCATTGCAAAGTGAGTTTATCCCTTTTTTGAGTCTGATAGCAAGGTAATCTCTGCTTCTTGAATGCTGGGATTAAAGGTGTGCATCACTATATATGTATATATATTGTATATCTTTTCCCTCTCCTCCCCTCCCTCTTCTCTCCTCTCCCCTCCCCTCTCTTCATCTTCCTCTCCCCTCCTCTCCTCTTCTCTCCCCTCCCCTCTTCTACTTTCTCCTCTCCTCCCCTGTTCTCCTCTCCCTTTCCCTTCCTTCTCCCCCTCCTCTCCTCTCTTCTCCTCTTCCCCCTCTCCTCCCCTCCCCTTCTCTCTCCTCTTCTCTCCCCTCCCCTTGTGTCCTCCCCCCTCCTCTCCTTTTCTCTCCATTTACTCTGTAGTACTAGGGACTGTACCCAAGGTTTCATGCATGCTAGGCAATTGCTATACTACTGAGCTATACCCAACTTGCCATTTTTAAAAAACATGAGTTAATATGATGTCTTAACATTATAAGTCCTAGGTAGAGAACTAGAAAAAGACAGACCAAGGCTATTTTAAATCTGTGAATTAAAGTTCACCAGGGTCTTTTGATGGACTCATGAGACACCTATTCATTGCTCTCTTATATTAACTAATGCTTGCTCTCAGCTCTCTATGTGACAGTTAGGTTTATGTCTTCATAGGAAAAATGATGAGGAAGAGAGATAGAAATGGGGCAGGCAGCTCAGGGACAGTTTATGTCCTTGGCCATAAGTTGAAAATCCTCTGGCCAGGAATGTCAGAAGGGAGCTTTGGGTTCTTAGCTCCTAAGTGAGCATACCTCCCTGGAAAGGCTGAATATGAGGGTGGAACTGAAACTCCAGTCCTGACATCAATCCCTTCTGGTGAACAGCTTTGAAACCAGATCTCTAGGTTTTCACGGTAGAAATGGTTTTTGTCTGTTACAGTTTCATCCTGTGTCCTCCATGATCTTAGGGTTCCCCTCCAGGAATCTGCTTCTGGCTTTAGACATGCAGTTGCCTGCAGTTGTGCTTTCAATCCTGGCTAAGGGACCAGTCATCAGAAGGCAGATTCGCTTGCTAGAGAGTTGGGAGGAATAATTATCCCTTTAAGGAGACAGTCCTTTCATCCTAAAATTCCTGCCCTCAGTGCAGTTGTTACCTGATGCTCTGTTCTGTGCCAGCTCAATTCAAACAGCACGGCCTTTCCTCTCTCTCTGCTGCTGCTTCTCTGAGCAATTACAGAGATGGTTTAATGTTTGCAGTGTTTGCCTGGCCTGTGGCATGAGCTGTGATCAACACTGATCTATCTGGTGGGCCCAGCTCTCACTTTTGTGACCACTTGTTGGGAAGGAAGGAGGGTGACAATGAGTGACTCTGTTCTCTACTTTTGTCATCTGTTTTTAGAGATTGGTTTATTTTCTATTTTATGTGTATGTGTGTGTACCTGAATGTATGTATATGTAACATGTGTGCAGAGTCCAGAAAAGGGCATCAGAGCTGGAGTTATATAGGCTCTGAGCCTCTTCTCCAGCCCTGATTCAATAATCTTACCTGACATAATGATCTGCATTTATAAAGAAATTTTAGAGGATAAAGTCACACAGCCAAGATACAAACCTGTTGTGTCTGCCTCTGTACTGTACTGTCTTTCCACACCGTCTTGTTCTCCTACGGAACATGGATAAAGTATTGTTTTGAATACCCAGGTCCATAAAAAACATTCTGAAAGCACTAATGATTCCGTGGTAGTTGTGTAGTGAAAGTCCCATTTTTGTGGCAGGAGAGCAAAGGATGGGGATAATGGAGCTGTCAGCATTGTACGTGTGTTAGCTAGCAGAGGTCTTCCTTTGTAAGGAGGGCCCCAGGGCTCTGAGCAGTGATCTTGTGGAGAAGGGAGAGTCAGAATCAAGTCTTCCCACTTCAGTTTTACTCCTTGCACTTTCCATTGACTCTACCAGATTCCGTGCTGGAGGCTGCGTGTGCATGTTGGCCTGTGGTGCTTTAACTTTAAAAGAGCTGTTAATATTTAAGAACCAGGAGGTTTCACATAAAACCTCTGCTTTCTGGCTTTTCTTGAAAAATTGTGGAGATCTGGCCAGAAGCCCAGAACCAAATAGTAGCCACCTCCTTCAGCCTGGCTGTAGTCTTCAGTTAATCATAGCCTTCCACAGCCTTTCCTCATTAGCGTCCATCTGTCTGACCCCCTGAAGCCCGTGAATTAAGGATTTCTACTCTGCCCTGTGTCTGCCTCTGGAGCCACTTGACATGGCGAGAAGGGCACTGTAGATGGTGCTATTTTATTTCCATTTGAGACTTAGTCAAAGATGAAAGTTTTCAGCACTTCTAATGAGAGTTGGGATCTGGAAGTGATCTGTGCCATTGTTACTACCGACAGCATGGATGCTCCTTCAGCTCAGGCGCTTCACAAACTTGCATTCAGTTAATTGAAACCTCTTATTTCCCAGAGGGGGATGGGCCCAGGGAGATTACGTGGCTAGCCTGAAGTCATAGGTGAGCTGGTCAGAAAGCGGGAGCGTGGAGCTCTTTGCTGGGGAGCGGACTCACAGACAGGCTCAGGGCTGATTCTTTAGGGCCTGTGTTTGGTTTAAGGCTCAGGAAGCATCTCTTCCTTTCCCCCCACCTCCTCTCCCTCCCCTCAGTACCTTCCTCTTTTGCATTCCCTTTTCCTTCTTACTCTTTTTTGTTTTGGAGATGAGGTCTTCCTATACCAGCTGGCCCTCACTCTGTAGACTGAGTTGGCCTGGAACTCACAGATCTCTGCCTGCCTCTGCCCTCAGTGCAGTAGTTAAAGGTGTGTCCACCACGCCTGGTCTCTCCTCTTCTTACTCTTTTATTTATTCCCCTCTGTGGATCTGGCTGCTTTGGAACTTTGTAACTCAGCCTTCTGTGAAGCCTGAATTAGAGGCAGGTGCCTGTTGATAGGATTATGGAATTATGTCTATGTTTTATTAACTCACAGTAGCTACAGTTATGAGTCTGTTTGAAAACAATTTGTAACAACTTTTGGGCTATATCTGAAGCTAACACTTAAACCCTTTGAAACTACCCCCTTTTGCAGAGGCACCGAGATGCTTCACCTGGCCGTGCTGCATTCCAGAAAGCTCTGCGTCTACTCCGTCTCAGGTAAGAGGACTTTCTTCTTACGTGGGTTGACATCACAAAGCTGGGCCTTGATAAAGGAGTTGAGAGTTCTTGGGAGTGAATACAAAGTGGTCATGTGAGGATTTGCTGGTCTCCATTAGCCTTCCTTACCACTCATTGTAATTCTGGACACGTTGTCTTGGCCCACTATTCCTGGTGTTCTTGTTTTTGTCAGAGGATTTCTTATCATCTCAGTGCTGTCAGGAATTGTGTCCAGAACAGCCTGTGACCAGCTACAGCAGTTCTGGATCCTCAGGACCCCTGAAGCTTAGGACATGTTCAGCAACGGCTGTTCGTTAGCTGTGGAGTCAGAGTTGTTTGAGATGTCCTTTCCTTGGTGAACCTCAGTGTTTTCTCTTTTTAGTTCCAGTTTCTCAGCTTCTTGTCTTCATTCGACCAGACTTCAATACACTTCATTTTGAGGTTAAATTGGGTTTTGTTCCCTGATGTGGTCCTGTGGGTACGAGTTTAGTGTGTAGTCTGTTGTGCCTTGATTTCAGCATTAAAATTGAGGATTGTGGGGCATTTACCCACCAACCCCACAGTTCCCCAGAGTTTTCTTGAGTGAGAGCAGCAGGAAATATTAGATAGAAGGATTTACATTGCAGAGATAAACAGAAAATAAAGGATAGCCTTGAGAGGGCCTGGAACCTTTCCAACAGGCCCCGACTGTCTCTGCCCCAGGGCATTTATAGAGACGCCAAGGGGTAGAGCAAAAGACCTCCCCCCCAGCACAGCCAAGTGCAGATTCCTGAGAGCCTCCCCGGCACCCTGCCTCTTCCTATTCCCACGATGTCCTCATCTATCATGGTATCTCCCTCCCTGCCCTCCCACTCTGTCCCTGTTCCAGCTCGACCCTCCCATTTCCCTATGTTCTCATGCCCCACTCCTCACCCTCTGCCACCCCCTCCCAGTCAGCTCAGGTAGATCTCATCCACTTCTCCTTCGCTGGTTTTGTCCTCTCTTATTTCCCTCCCACCCTGTCAGCCTCATCTTCTCTACAAGTCATCTTCATACATGCATGTCTTTTTCTTTTATGACCCACTGATTTTAATCAGTGTCCTTAATGTAACTGCTTTAGTTAGGGTGTCTATTTCTGTGATGAAATACCATAACCAAAAGCAACTTAGGGAGGAAAGGGTTGATTTTTCTTGTCTTCTATATCACTGTTCATCATCCAAGGTGGTCAGGCAGGAACTCAAGCAGGAACCTGGAGGCAGGAGCTGATGCAGAGGCCATGGAGGGGTGCTGCTTACTGGTTTGTTCCTCATGACTTGCTCAATCTGATTTCTTATAGAACCCAGGTTTATTAGCTTAGGGCTGTCCCTATTCACTGCGACCCTCCCTAATCAATCACTAATTGAGAAAATGTCCTATAGGCATGCTTGCCTACAGCTGGATCTAATGGAGGCATTTTCTCAATTGACGTTCCCTCCTCTCGGATGATTCTAGCTTGTGTAAAGTTGGCATAAAAACTAGCTGGCACAGTAACCATGGATTTGGAACTGTCCACTGGAGCTGCTTATCCTTTGGTGCTTGCCAGTGGCTGCACTAGGGAAGACAATAACTTCCCCTCCCCCAGAATTCACCAGCAGTAGCCAGTTGTTCATCGGGGTAGTAAAGACTCATGAGTCCCTCCCTGACCCACAGCTAATTGTTGACAGGCCCAGTGCAGACAGCCATAGCCGCTGTAAGGTCATGATTATAATGGCTGTGTCACTTTCTGAAGATAGCATTTTGTAGTCCTTCTCTCTATCATCTATCTGTTCTTAAATTCTCTCTGCTCTGTCTTCCTTGATATTCCTTGAGTCTTAGAGGGAATTAAGGGCTGAGCGCTCAACAGTTAATAATTCTCAGTTCTATCAATAGCCATTCATTGTAAATTTCAATTTTCTTTACAGCTGAACAACATTTCATTGTTACATGTACCACCTTTTATTACACACTCATCTGCTGATAGACATCTAGACTGATTCCACTTCTTAGCACTGTGAATAGAGCACAAACGTGAATGATCAAGCATCCCTCCACAGTCCTGGTGCTCTGCTTAGTCAGGGTCAGACAGTGTGCAGGATCTTGAAGAAAGACACAATGTGCTACCTAGTTTTCTGTCAACTTGACACAAGCTAGAGTCATTAGGAAAGAGTAAACCCCAACTGAGACCCCCCCCCCCCAGTTGATTGGCCTGGGATTGTTTCCTGATTGATGGTTCATTCGGGAGGGCTCAGATCAGTTGAGGTGGTGCCACCCTTGGGCTAGTGGTCCTGGGAACTTTAAGAAAGCAGGCTGAGCAGACAGTGGAGAGCAAGTAACCAGAACTCCTCCGTGGCTTCTTTGTCAGTCACTGCTTCCGAGTGCCTTGAGTTCTTGACCCTCAGCAATGTAGTGTGACCTGAAAGTTGTAAGTTGAAATGAGCCATTTCCACCCTAGGCTGTTTATGGTCATGGTGTTGAATCACAGAAGTTAAAAACCCTAGGACAAAAATTGGAACCAGATCATGGGGTATTGCTGTGGCAGACCTGATCATGTTTTGGGGAGGAATTGCTGTGGTGGTTTGAATAAGAATGGCTGCCATAGGCTCATGTATTTGAAAGCTTGGTCATCAGGGAGTGGTGCTGTTTGAGAAGGATTAGGAGGTGTGGCCTTGTTGGAGTAGGCGTGGCCTTGTTGGAGTAGGCGTGGCCTTGTTGGAGTAGGCGTGGCCTTCTTGGGAGAAGTGTGTCACTGCGGATGGGCTTTGAGGTTTGAAAAGCCCACACTAGGTCGTTTCTCTCTGTCTCTGCCTGTGGATCAGGTTGTAGCTCCCAACCGCTTCAGCACCATGCTTGCCATACTCCCATGGTGACAATGGACTAAAACTCTGAAACTGTTAGCAAGCCCCCAATTAAAGGTTTTCTTCTATAAGAGTTGCCTTGGCCATGATGTCTTTCCACAGCAGTAGAACAGTGACTTAAGACAATTGTGGAAGGACTTTGGAGCTTTGTGATAGAAAAGTTGTTGTGTTCTCAGAGCTCAGTGGTTTGTTCTGTGGGAGCTTGGAAGACATGAGTGTTATGAGTGATGCAGACCGTGGAGACCTGGCTTGTGAAGTCTCAGAGGGAAGTTTGAGAGCCCCTTTAAAGACTGTGTGGGGGCCATTGGCATTTGAACTTAAGAACTACTAAAGTGAAATCTCTGCTTTACTGGGACAGTTGAAACTGGTCAGCTGGGGATGAAGAATCAGCTGTGACTGAGAAGAGACCTGCATCACGGCAGTGAAATTTCCTGGGGAAGTGTTTCTTCAGGCTCAGCACACAGAAGCTGTGGCCTAGAGGGGCCAAGGCTGTACCTTGTGCTGACAGCTGAACTTGGTAATGTCTAAGAGTCTTCCAGGTAGTGCTGCGTGTGGAGGCATTAAGGGGTCATGGAGAACACTGAGGGGTCAGGGAGAGCAGTGAGGCTTGATACTGTGTTGCGTGGCTGAAGTCTCTGAAGAGAAGCTGGGAAAGGCCATTAGTGAATGTCAAAGCCCCAGGATTGAGGGGGTCAAGGAGAGGAGTTAAGACTTGGCACATATGGAGTCAGAGTCTGAACAGTCCCCTGGAAAGGTTATAGGTAAAGGTTATTGGTTAAAGGTTAAAAAGGGTATGGGTGAAGGTGCAGCCCAGCTGCAGAGACTCCAGCATTTTGGAGATGCCGCTCCCATGGGACAACCACCAAAGAAAGCAGCCGCCATGAAACGGAACCTGCCTCAGCTTATACGCAGTGTGTGCCGTGGATGGCAGAGTCAGAGTGTGCCGTGGGAAGCCTTTCGGAGCCACGAAGATCTTAAGTCTAGAAGTCTGACCATGCTGGACTTTGGTTTTGATTTGATTATGACTGTGCTTTGGTCCTTCCCTCTTGGAGTAAGAAAGTATATAACTTATTTTGATTTTTATGGGAGCCAACAGTTAGGAGACCTTGGATATTTTAGAAAAATTTTAAATTTTAAAGAAACATTGGTTTGGAAAGACTTTGGGATTTTATAGAGGCCTTGGATATTTTAGAGAGGCTTGTATTTTGAAAGAGGCTTTGGATAATTTACAGAGACTGAACTTTTATGGGACTTTTAAAGTTATTTATGTTTTATATTTTGGTATTAATATTAACAGGCCATCTTGGGACAATTGAGAAAGAAAAGGTTCTAGTTGAATAGTGATGTATCTGTGTGTCAAGTTGACAAGGGGTCAATTGTGCTGGCTAGTTTTATGTTAGCTTGACATAGCTAGAGCCATTTTAGAAACAGGGAATCTCAACTGAGAAAATGACTCAATAGATTGGCCTGTGGACAAGCTTGGGACACACTTTCTTGATTGGTGATTGATGTGGAGGGGGGCCCAGATCACTGTGGGCCATGCCACTCATGGGCTTTTGGTCCTGGGTACTTTAAGAAAGCAGGTTGAACAAACAATAGTGAGTAAGCCAGTAATCAGTATTCCTCCATGGCCTCTCCATCAGTTACTGCCTGCAGGTTTCTGCTCTGAGTTTCTGCCCTGACTTCCTCAGCAATGGAGCTGTAAGCTGAAAAAAACCATTTCCTTCCCAGGTTGTTTATGGTCATGGTGTTTAATCACAGCAATAAAAACCTTAACTAGGACAGGAGCTTCTTCAGAGAACTCCAGGTCACACCACTGTGTCTCGCTGGCAGCTGCATTGTCTTGATGCCACTTTCTATTGAGAAATTGCCACCGATGGTATCCATGGACCTTCCGTGGGGGAAGACCAGGTTCCCCGAAAGTTCTTAAAACAGTAGATAGCCAGGAAGTGGGTTATAGTATCTGACCTAATGCCCTGGTTTCAATACTGTGATTTATTTTTTGAGGGGGGAGAATTCTTCAGTTTATTTATTTATTTGAATAATTAAGGTATTTCTAGTCTAAAATGTAGAAGAATATATTTTCTTACAGTTTCAGGGTTTGTTGGCAAGTTTTTCTGAACACAGAAGCCAACTCCCTAAAAACCAACCACAAAGCAGGTGCTCGCTTGTAACTGTATGCACTTAGAATGTCCTTTTCTTTGCGAGAGAGGTCTCCTCCAGCAGCTGAGGCTGACGTGATTTGTGACCCTCCTTCCTGTTCCATCTTCCTCAGTGCTGGGGTGATAGGTGTCTCTAGCCACGGCAAGATTTAGATGGTTTTAATGATCAAATGGGCGATTTTTGTTGCTTTAAACTACTTTAGCATCGTCTTTAGTATTTGCGTTTTGAGAGCTACTTCTTTATGGAAGAGTTGCTTTTTAAGTCCCTTTTCTTCCCAACACCACCTTCAGTCCTCACACACCTCCATGATCTCAACTCTGTAGCTTGCAGTTCCGTCTGTGCCCTTGACAAGCACACTGTCCTGTCCACTTGTTGAAGGAAGTTTGGAAGATTTCTCTGTGAAATTGGAGTATAAGGGCTGGCAGTATAGCTCAGTGGTAGGACACTTGTCCAATTTGCACAAGGACCTGGGTCTAATCACTAGTTCAAAAAATTAGGACACAATGTGTGAAGAGGTTGGGTGTTTTGATAGTATGGACAAGAAAATGAGTTGTTTTAAAGTTGTCATTTGTTTCATCTCCTATTATATTGTTTATAACTGAAGGAATGTAACTGCATTTATTTTAGAACTGAAATTAAATGGCCTTGTTGTCATTTAAATAATTATAACCTCACTCAGGCATGTCTAATAGAAATATGTACCAAAATGCTCCCCATGGTATTATTTCTCTAATGGTGTAATTTAGCTGAGATTTAAGTTTTTTTTTTTTTTTTTTTCTTCAAACTGTGCTGGCTTTCTCTGTGACCAGTGTGTTAGTTGTTCTTACCTTTTACTACTTTGTCATTTTTAATTTCACTAAAATTTAATTAAAGCTGATACAGAGGTTGAGAAGATATTAATATAAAACAGTAAACAGATTTAAAGTACTCCTTTTATTTTTTTCTCCATAGGCACATTGGGTAATGTAGAACATGGGAATCAATATCAGATAAAATTAATGTATGAGCACCATCTTCAGAGGACAGCCTGCAATATGACTTATGGACCCTTTGGTGGTGTAAAAGGTAATTTGCTTTGAATCATGCATATGGTATTTCAAGTGGTAGATGTATACCCTTTTGTCATATTATGATGGAATATTATGTGGTTTGCATCTTAAGGAATTAATTAAGTACTTTAGTGAAAGTTTTATATTCAGATACTTAAAATAATTAGAACGTATACTTTTAATAATGGATATGTTTGATAGTCACACAACTTGTATTATTATATGGTTTTTGGTGTTTTTTTTTTCTAAAAATCTGTGGTGATTTGAATGAAAATGGTACTCATAGACTCATATGTTTGAGAGCTTGGTCCATAGCTGGTGGAATTGTTTGGGAAGGATTGTTGGAGGAGGTGTGTCATTTGTGGATCAGCTTTGAGATTTCAAAAGCCTTTTGCTTGTATGTTCGTATGTACATATGTATGTATGTATGTATGTATGTATTTTTGAGGACTGTTCTCACACTGTAGTCCAGGCTGACCTGGATCTCACTGTGTGGGCTGGACTTGCTGTGAACCCATAGTGATCCTCTTATGCACAAAGTCCATGTGCTGGGATCACAAGTGTGTTCCTCATGGCAGTCTTCCTCTGTGTGCCTTCTAATTTCTAGATTACGTATGATACCAAACAGCATATGAATGCCATGCAAATAGTGATATTGTGCTGATAATTACCATAGAAAGAGTATGTACATGTTCAGGGCAGAAGCAGTTCTTTCCTGGATGTTTTAATTGTGTCTACTAAAAGGGAAGGCTGGCTCGTCTGGCTTAGGTAGGCTGGTTCCTCCCCCTTTGTATACTTCTTTTGCTAAGCATTAAAATGCTTCCTGCAACATGTTCATCCAGACCCAGGACTTCAGATTCACCAGGGTGCTGAACAAGAAGGTTCTGATTTGTAACTAATGTTCTTTTACTGCATCGTAACCTGATTGAAGAGGAGCTAGTGGTGCTGGGTTGTGGTGGCAATGTGTAATTTTTGTGGTTGTGTTTACATTATGTGCATGTATCACCTGTAGAATATGTGATTAGGAATTTTAGCTTTGAGGGTTTTTTTATTTTTTTTAGTGTGTGTGTGTGTGTGTGTGTGTGTGTGTGTGTGTGTATGTTTTTGTTATGTGTGTTTATATGCACCACATGCAGGTAGGTGCTTAAGGATGCCAGAGGGTGGCAGATTCCCTAGAACTGGATGGTTGTGAGCTGCCATATGGGGCTGGTAACTGAACTTGGGTCCTTTGTAAGAGCAACAAGTGTGGCTGGAGAGCTGGCTCATTGGTTTGGTTCCCAGCATCCACATGGTGGCTCATAATAATCACTGCAGTTCCAGGGAATCTGAAGCCTTTTCTGGCCTCTGCTAGCACCAGGCATAAAAGGGTGCACATACATGCAGGCAAAACACTTACACACATGAAATCAATCTGTAAATGAATCTAACACTAAAGCAACAAATGTTCTTTACCACTGAGCTATCTCTCCAGCCCCCAATCTTGAATATTTTTGTTCATGATGTGCATGTAAAGTTTCGCATAATGAAAGTAGTAAGAAACCAAACACTTAACAGGCTATAGAATCACTTACCTGAGCAGCGGGAATGTTGGGGCTACTCGATGAGGATGCGCTAAATGAAAAGAGGAGAGGAAGAGCTCAGATTTGTGTGAGAGGTGAGCTGTCAGTAAAATGCCTCCTCCCACCTTACATATCTTTTCAAATTGATGGCCACACTTTAAAAATGTCTGACATCTTCAGGGGACCTCATCTCCCTTGCCTACTCTTAGCATGTTGCTAAGTTCTGTGGATCTAGTTGGGTGTGGTGGCTCATGCCTTTACTCTTGGTACTTAGGAAGCTGAGGCAGAGGGATTGCTATGAATTCAAGACTAGCCTAGGTTAGATAGCTTGGGACAAGAGTGTGGCCCTGTTCAAAACAAACAAACAAACAAACAAACAAACAAACAAACAGTGAAACAAATGACTCTACATCTGGAGTCCAAACAGTTATGATCTGAGAAGAAAAGTACTTTGGCCCCTTAAAGTAGTTGTTTTTGTAGCATTGCTGTAGTACAGGTTATGTACCACGTGCTATAGAGATTGAATTGGACTTTTTATTTATCATCAGACCAAGTTAACATAACTAAAATAAACATATTCTTTGCTTCTGTGCAACACTTTTGGTGGATTTCATAATGGACTTCCAGAGTGATGTGATGGGGTTCAAGATTTTATTCTAAAATGCAGGTCCATGGGGCTGGGCTTGTGGCTCGTTGAGATTAGCATTTATGAGGCCTGGGCATTCTCCTCAGCACCAAAACAAACAAACGAGACAACAACCCCTTACCCACCCCCACCCCACACACTGATGGACACTGTTGAGGCAGATCACCTTGAAGTCCCACCCCACAGGTCACATGACTCTCATGTGAGAGGTGGGCTTCCTATGCCAAGTGGAGGGAGGGGTCTCTCTGAACTCAGGCTGTCAGGGGAGATGTTAACAGGAAGCCATGCTGAGTTCCTCCTGCTGTGACGACTGTCAGCTCAGACCCAGGTGTCCTGTCACACTTCTCTGTGACAACCCACTTCTTCATCCAACACGGGCTAAAAATTAACAGGTAAAGTTATTGTTGGGGTTTTCCTGGTTCTTCTTTGGGGGCCTGCCACCCAGCTCCCAAATAAATCACACATGGAGGCTTATTCTTACTTATGAATGTCCGGCCTTAGCTTGGCTTAATTTCTTGCCAGCTTTCTCTAACTTAAATTATCACGACTACCTTTTTCCTCTGGGCTTTTCCTGTTCTCTTACTTCTGTAAATCTTAGTCTTACTCCATGACTTGCTGTGTAGCTGGCTGGCTGGCTCCTGGAGTCCTCCTCCTCTCTGGCTGCTCGATCTTCAGTCTACCTCTCCCAGATTTCTCCCTCTATATATTCTCTCTCCTGCCAGCCCCACCGATCCTTTCTCCTGCCTTGCTATTGGCCAGCTCTTTATTAGACCATCAGGTGTTTCAGACAGGCACAGTAACACAGCTTCACAGAGTTAAACAAATGCAACATAAATAAAAGTAACACACCTTAAAATATTCTACTACATAAATTTATCCTTTTGGTCTTCATTTGCTCATGAAGGCCCTCAGGCCATGTAAAACTGTTATTTTTTACATGCTTTTCTTCTGTGAAGCTGTCCTTGGTTGAAGGACCTCAGCTTTGAATCTAAGATGAGTGAAGAGGCATTTTCTTCCCTATGACTAAGTGTGATAAGCTGAAAACAAGGCCTCACGTGGAACTTATGTGACCCTGTCCTTCTCTTACTTCCTGAATTGTGACTCACATTTAAAAAGTGACTTTCAAAACATGTGAGAGGCCATTCTGACATACTTTACTTTTCTTTGGTTGAGAATAAAACATTTTGCAATTTGAAGCAGAGGAGATGGAGAGTCAGGAGAGTCAGGAGTTGCAGGTCAGCTTTGAGAATCAAAGGCTAGCCTGGGCTAGACAAGACCCTGTCATAAAACAAAACTCTGCCTGAGGGAATGGAGGTGGTATGCTTGCAGCCCCGCTTTCAGTCCCCAACACTGGAAAAAAGGTTTGCCAGAATGTGGGAATTATGAAGTCTGGAGGTTGTGAAATGGTTTTTTCTTGATGTATGAAATGAGCAGGTAGAATGTATAGCACACGGGAGGAGAAAATGAGTCACTCCCAAGCTGCGTTCATTTGGAAGGAATCCCTTTCCAAGCTTGACGTCTCCAGTGTGATTAACCTGCACGTCTCTCCCTTTTGTTTGTATGTTTTGCTTTTTTGGAAACAAGGTCTCCTCCTATAGACCAGGCTGGAACTGGCAAGAACTGGCTGGAACTGGCTGAGTAGTTGGGGCTGGCTCAGGATCCTCCTGGCACACTTAAGAGTTAAAAGTCAGTCATTCTTTTAACTTGAAAGTTACTTAGAATTAACCAGACAATGCAAAGAAAATTCAGGGTTTTAGAAATGGGATCGAGAGAAAATAAACCCTGGAGCTGATTTAGACTAGGTGAGACGAGACCATGCATCACAATGAGGTACCACTAGATGGCAGGCCTAGACAATTTTGTGTGCTGCTTGGGCCTGCCTCTGACCAAGAGGAGGGGTTCAGCCCCTTGTGGTGGCCCTCTAGTCCTGGCACTGCCCAGGTGGAGGCAGGAGGATGAGGAGTTGCAGGCCGTGGCATGAAGCTTGCCTCAGAAAGCAAAATAAAATAACAAAAGTCAGAAGTAAGGGCATTTTTTCCTGAAATCCCTAGCTTTGACTAAAAACGAGTATTCAAGTTACAAAGAAGTGTTTTCTTTTTTTTTTTTGTTTTCTTTTTAATTTTCCGGAGCTGAGGACCGAACCCAGGGCCTTGTGCTTGCTAGGCAAGCGCTCTACCACTGAGCTAAATCCCCAACCCCAAGAAATGTTTTCTAAAGCAAAATTATTAGGTAATATCTAATAGACTGTAATATGGGAATTCTTCCTAGCTGTACACCTGGAATTTTAATTTGCATTTGAATCATAAGACCATGATGAATTCAGGTTCTGAGTCTTATTATTCTGAAGCTGGACCTAAGAATCTGGGTTTCTGACAGTGTTTCTGATGATGCTAAATTGTGGGCACCGAGGCACACTGCATCCCCACCTCACCAGCTCTATTATAGGCACAGAAGCACACCGCATCCCCACCCCACCAGCCCTATTATAGGCACAGAGACACACTGCATCCCCACCCCACCAGCCCTTACTCCAGTTTCTCAGTGCTTTGTAGTTGGAAAATTTGCTCAAGACTTGCTTTACTGATAGAGGAGTCAGTCTAACCCAGGCTTTGGCATTAAGAAGCTTGTGGAATTACCTATGCCAACGCGCTCCCTCTCTGGGCTGTTCTATTTAGAATGACTTTCTTATCAGAAAGGACTACAGTTTGGTTTGGCCAAACCTAAGTATGTAATTTGAAAACTGTTACTGCATTTATGTGTGTCTGAAAGAGCAAAGGCCAGAATGAGAGAGAAGGGGCAGGAGGGAAGAGAAATGGACCATGGTGGACGTGTGGCAGTCAGAAGAAAACCTGAGGGGCCAGTGCTCTCCCACCACATGGGTCCTGAGGATTGAAGGCAGGCAGGCAGGCAGGGAGGGGCCCTCACCACACAATGACTTGATGACAGTTTAGCCATGAACTCCTGTCCTTCAGAACTGCAGTAAGTAAGTGGCAGTTCTTTGTGAATCACCTAGACCCAGGTACTTTGTTACAGTAGCACAGAGAGAATAAGATGTGGTTCTGTATCAGGAAAGCTCGGTTTACAAGCAAGCATCATTTACAGGAAGTAGTCCACATATACAGACCAGAAGGGAACCTGCAGGGTATAGCAAGATCAGGCAGGGTGTTGGGAAGGTCGCCCTGCGGCCACACAAGGTTCTGTGCAGGACCTGACACACCACCCCAAAGACCCCCACCATGTGCATTTCAACATGGCTTTCCCAGAATACAAACGTGTGTGTGTGTGTGTGTGTGTGTGTGTGTGTGTGTACTATGTTGTTATATGGCTTCTGTGTGCTTTCTTGCCATATTAAAGGAAATCCAAGTTTTAACTTCTAGTATAAGATTTGATAGGAAAAAATGTATACAGTAATTAAAATATTTAGTGTCACAGTTTTCAAGTAGCTTTTGGTAAATTAAAATAAGTTTCAGTGTTTTCTACTTCCTCATAAGTGCATCTACTTTCAACTGACAACAAACAGACATACAACTAACTACAAAGCTTTTCTTTAAAAAAGAATTTTTTTTTTTTTTTTTTTTTTTTTTTTTTTTTTTTTTTTTAAAGAGCTGGAGAGATGGTCCAGCCATCAAGAGCTTAGGTTGGCCTTCTCTTTCTGGGCCTATTTGCTTCAGAGCTGGTGGAGTTTTGCTCCTCTTCCACCCAATCAGATGGGCTTCTTTCCTTTCTTGACATACTGTTTGGAGTTCTGATTATTGTCCATTGCCTCTGCTTGTCACCTGTCTGTGGGCAGTCAGGAAGGATGGAAAGAGAGAGGTTGTTTGAAGTTGTGATAGCCTGACCAGAGGACCTGGCATTAGTTCTCTCTGCCACAGTTTTGTTCAGTGTTTTTTTTTTTTTGTTCCTCCCCCCTCTCTACCAGACGGGGTTTCTCTGTGTAGCCCTGGCTCTGTAGACTAGTCTGGCCTTGAACTCACAGATGTCCGCCTGCCTTTGCCTCCCAAGTGCTTGGATAAAAGGTGTGCACCACCACCGCCCTGCTTGTTCAGTGTCTTGAATCTTGTACTACTGGATAGTGTGCATTTTACACCACATGGGTGGTCGGTAAGCTGAACTCACCTACTAGGATGAGGTGGCATTCACAAAACCAGTGGCCTGCTAGCTGTATCTTGGAAGGAAGGGGACATGGTCTCAGATTTTGGAGCGTTTTGTAAGGATTTTCTCTAGCTTTCCTGGCATTATCCCCATTTATTCCTTTATCCATTTGACTGTATTCCAGAAAAAGCTGGTTCCACCAACTGCCCACTTTCCTTTTGTCCCTGTGAGTGATGCTTCCTGTGGCAGCATCCCCTCTGCAATCTTCTCGTGTACATCAGTTACTGCGGTGTTTGGTCTAGCTGCTGTATTTCTTTCTTTTTAGAGTTGATCTTCTTTCTTATTGTTTCATTTTGTAAACAATAGGAAAATGGTAACATCTTTGTTTTTCTTGTCTGACAAGGAGTGTTGTAAAAGGAGATCTTTTGGTGTGGGGCCTTTCCATTTCTCCACACCGTCTAATCCACCTCGAGATCCAACTTCCTCTAAATTTGGGGATTTCAGAAATATTTTTGTAATCTGTTGTTCACTACCTCATCACTTCTCTAGTGTGGAGTTTGGAGATATTGGCTTCACAAAGTGCAACCTGGAGCCTCACACTTACCTGTTGATGGTGAGATACACATTATTGTTGAAAGGGTTTTTTGATGCTAATCCCAATGATGAATTTGAAGAAATGGTTATACCTCATAAAATTATTTAGTTCAGTTAAGTTGGAATGATTCTGGTAGACTCTTGGAGAGGTTATCTTTTATTTCTATTGTGTGAGCTATTTGTTAGTATAGAGTAATGCCATTATCTGAATATCTTTTCCAGAGTGTGTGTTGATGTAGTCATATTGTTCCTTTCCTGTACAACTTATTCTCTCTTTCTTTGTGTATATGTTTGTAAAAGCATGAGGGTGTGTGCATGCGTGCATGGAGCCCAGACACCAGGAGTCTATGTTACATGTCTTCCTTAGTTTCCTCTGAGAAACTTCCTTTCTAAGACGAGGTCACCCACTGAACTTGGAGATCACTGATCCAGTGAGGTTGGCTGGCCAGTGAGTTCCAGGGATCCAACTCTTTACCTCCCCAGTGCTGGGATTACAGGTGCATTGTTGCACGAATCCTAAATGGTCTTACAATAAACACCTGGAGCCAGATATTGGGGTAAATGCTGAAGAATCAGAGAGACAAAGGAACAAGCCACTAGAGAAACTTCTCACCACTACGAATCCTCAGGCCGAAAGGGAGGTGAGATCCTGTCTCCATGAATCCTCAAACTGAATGCCTCTGAGTCCTCAGCCAAAAGGGCCTAATTCATGTCTCCTCCTGCCTTATATTCCTTTCACTGCTCAGCCATATCACTTCCTGTTTCAACCTTCCTAGTGCTAGGAATAAAGGTGTGTGATCCCAAGTGCTGGAATTAAAGGTGTGAGCCACCACTGCCTGGCTCTGTTTCTGTTTCAGACTAGATTAATCTTGTGTAGCCCAGTTTGGCCTTGAACTCACAGAAATCCAGATGGATCTCTGCCTCAGCCTCTTCCTCCTGAGTGCTGGGATTAAAGGTGTGTGCCACCACTGCCTGACCTCTGTGGCTAACTCTGTGGTTAGCTCTGTCCTCTGCTCTTCAGGCAAGCTTTATTTCCTAGATTACAAATGTCACCATGGTGCATACCACCGTACTTGGCTTGTCCTGGGCACTGAGGATCCAAGCCCAGGTCTCCATACTTTGTGGCAAGCCCTCTACGAACTGAGTCATCTCTCTGGCACCTATTCTGTTTCTCACAACCTCACTGCTATACAGAGTTTTTATGTTCGCTGGAGTTTGATTTTGACCAGGAAGTTTTATATTTACTAATGGTGAAGACTATCTGGAAAGATAACTGCTGTCATATCTCCTATATGTTGTGATACTGCATTAAGCTTGTCGACTATCATTTTTCAGAATGCAAAACCAGACGTGAGAGGGTGATGTTCTAGCTACATGTCATAGAGATGTGAGATTGTCAGAGTTAGACAATCCCAAAGCCACACCTTTCCTAATTTCTCACCCATTCTCTTCCTTTGCTAATTACAGAGAAGGTCAGCAGAGACTCCAAGAGAGGAAGGAGAGGGAGATTTTTTTCCACACTGGCAGAGCCCATGTCTTGTCTATTACTGTTTATATAGTGTCAAGCAGTCATTGGCACGTAGTAGGTGCTAAATAAGTACCATTAAAAGACTTAGCCAAAATAGCCATGTGGTTGGGCAAGGCTGATATGTTAGACTTCTTAGTGCTGTAACAAATACCTGAGAACAACAACTTAAAGGAAGACAGTGTTTGGCTCACAGTTTTAGAGGTTACACTCCATGCTGGCTGGCTCCATTGCTGTGCCAATGAGAGGATGAGGTGGTTGTGTAGCATGGTGAGGAGCATGTGGAAGAGCAAACAGTTCAATTCATGGAGGGCAGGAAGCAGAGAGGGACACAGGAAGGTCTGCCTCAGGTAACCAGTTTCCTATAATTAGTTCCCATCTCCTGAGCTTTCAATCATCTCTCAAGATACTGTGAGCACCTGGGGACCAACCCTTCAACACACAGTCCTGTGGGAGACATTTCATACTCGAGCGCATCAGTAGGTGTGCACATTAGGCTTTGGGGGTAGTTTTAAGAACAGATAACATTGTGCCATCAATCTAGGCACCTTTTGAAGTTCATTTTTGTTTTCAGTAGACATGTCAACTTGACACAAGCTGGAGTCATTGGTGAAGAGGGACTCTGAGTTGGAAAACTGTCCCCAGCAGGTCCTCCCTTGGCAAGGCAGTGGTGCCTTTTCTTGATTGGTGATTGGTGTGGTAGGGCCCAGCCCATTGTGGGTGATGGGTCCTGGGGTGCTATGAAAAAGCAGTAAGACAATCCAAGGGAGTAAGCCAGTAAGTAGTCTTTCCCCATGGCCTCTGGATCAGTTCCTGGCTTCCACCATCCTGCCCTATTTGAGTTCCTGCCCGTAAGCTGTAGGACGAAATAAACCCTTCCTCCTCCAGTTGCTTTTGGTCATGGTGTTTTATTACAGCAATAGAGACCCTGACTAAGACACATGTGAACGGCTACCACAGTGTACAAGTCAGGGTGGACACAGCACCCCTACTGATGAAGTGGAGGTGGCTACCAGGCCTCCTGAGTTATCTGTACTCCAAACTGTTTTCCATTATTCCAGCTGCAGCACTCACACCAGTCAAGCTTGTCAAGAGAAACAGGTTTGTGTCTCCTCCTTCTGTACATTCTTTATCCTTTCATCATTAACTTTAAGTGTGTAATATGACATTCAAACTGCTGGGTATCTGGTATAATCCTCATGGATCAAAATCGTTTTGACTTTAAACAACTATCTAAATTCTGTAATATTTAATATGAGGTACTCCACTTCTGAACACACTTTCCTGGAGACAAGATCTCATAGTGCAGGCTGATCTTACATTCTCTATTGAGGCCAAGGGTGACCTTGAACTCTCAGTCTTCCTGATGTCTTCTGTGTACTGGGATTATAGGCATACACTAGCTACCATGCAATGCTGGAGATTTGAACCTAGAACATTACGTTTTTTTCAGGACAGGTTTTCTCTGTGTAACAGTCGTGACTGTCCTGGAACTCACTCTGTAGACCAGGCTGGCCTGGAATTCACAGAGATCCACCTGCCTCTGCTTCCCAAGTGCTTGGATTAAAGGCATGCACCATCACCACAAGGCTAGTGCATTGTTTTAGGCCAGCGCTCAATCAACTAAAGTATATATTCCCAACCCCAACCTCCTTTTTTGAGATGGAGTCTCATCTACTCTCAAACTTGTGATCCTCCTGCCTCAGAAGACTGAACGCTGGAATTACAGATGTGCCCCAGCCTTGCTGTTGGTTTCCTGATACTACCTTCCCTGTATGTGGTGTGGAAGATCATTTTCTTTAATTCCTCCAGTATTCTACATTGATTTTGTTTTTAAGTCAAATGGAACCTAAGAAAGGTAGACTTCATCAAGGAACTATAATGCCACAGTGCAGACACAATGTGGCGTGGTGTGGATTAGAGAGGTCTGGCGGCACACTAGTCCTCAGCTGTGACTAAGGTAGAAAGAACATACTATACAAAGTTCCAGTATGTTTGAAGTATAATTGTCAGTAAAGGAAGTGAACATAATTTTACCAATGATATATGTGAGCATAGTGGAATATTTTTCAAATAATAAAATGACTTCTATAAACTTGTATAGGATTATATTGTCACATAAATAAAATTCGTGAAGTCATTGGAATAAAAGATCCGCCAAAGAAAATAGTGAATTGAAGGATAAGGCAAACTCAAATAACTCCACATTGTCTAAAGTGGAGGCGTTTTTTTTTCATCTGCCAAGGGCACATATTAGTGGCCACATGTGGTTCTAGAGAGGCTGCTCCCAGAGCCAGCTGGAGTCTTTGATTGCTATCCAGAGAGTGAACTGATAGGCTCTACCGGGGCGAAGGAACAGCCAGAACTCAGCTTTGTGTCTTCTGTGGGGGTGTCACTGCTAATAAAAGATTAATGCTGTTTTCCTCCTAGGGAATCCATGGATGTTTTGATAGCTCTTGCTTCACCAGGGAGCCATGTGGCCCCCTTTTCTAACACGTGGTTGAAATGTTAGAGGCTAACATTAGAGAAGACTGTTGTCAGTGGCTTCTGTTCCCGCCTAAGCATGGATGTGTAGGTGTCTGTCGTAAACATTGGAGAATTCCTCATTTGTCTTAAGCTCCTTTATGAGTCTACAGTGAGAAATCAGATCAAGGGTTAATTCTCATCCTGTGCTGGATTTTATCATGTATACAACATTTATAAAATCTGTGGTCCAAGGCCCATAAAATAATACACTTTTAAATACCATAAATAATGTAACTTTCAAATGACATTGTCTTGTGTATTGTACTGAGTAAAACGTGTAGTTCTTGAGGGCTCTAAAGACAATCCCATGGAGTCTGCAATTTAAGAGACATGATTATTTCAAGTTGTTACTTTTGAGGAAGGTGAATACAGATTTCTTTATATCTTCTTGCTTGCTATTCCTAACGACAAGGGAGGGTAAATGATGATTTGAAACTTGTTGGGCTGTTTGAAGAACACCACCACAAATCCCAACTCGTTTCTGGAGGCTGAATGTGATGATAGGAAAGTCCTTGTCAGCATTGTCATTGACAGGGACAGTTGATGTGTGGCCCTAGGTGGGTGTGGCGTATACATACATCCCAGCTGTTTGGAAGACAGAAGACCTTGGCAATTTATAGAAACCTTGTCTTTTTTTTTTTTTTCTTTAAAATGGTAGTTTCTTTCCTTCCTTCCTTCCATCCTTCCTTCCTTCCTTCCTTCCTTCCTTCCTTCCTTCCTTCCTTCCTTCCTTCCTTTCTCCCTCTCTCCCTCCCTCCTTCCCTCCCTTCCTTCCTTCTTTCTTTTCTTCCTGAGATAGGGTTTCACTCTGTATTAGTCACTGTTCCATTGCTGTGAAGAGACATCATGACCAAGGCAACTCTTAGAAGAGGAAGCATTGAATTGGGGGCTGGCTGACACTTTCAGAGGCGTAGTCCATGATCGTCATGGCGAGGAGTACGACAGCACACGTGGAGCTGGAGAAGTAGCTGAGCTACATCCTGATCCGTAAGTAGAAAGAGAAGAGACTGGGCCTGGCGTGGGCTTTTGAAACCTCAAAGCCCTCCCCCAGTGACACACCTCCCCTAACAAGGCCACAACCCTAATCCTCAAATAGTGCCATTTTCTGTTGACTAAGCATTCAAATATGTGAGCTATGGGGGGCATTCTTGTTCAAACCACCACATGCTATATATCTCAGGTTGGCCTAGAACTCAAAATGTAGGCTGACCTTGAACTCATGGTGATCCTCCTGTCTCCTCCCAAGTGACAGGATTATCAATGTGTGCCACCAAGCCAAAGTGGTAGTTTTGGTAGGATTTGATTATTTTAAATCTATACATGGTTTTTTTTAGATTTACTTATTTTATGTATGAGTACTCTATCTGCATATATATATATATATATATATATATATATATATATATATATGACTTTATGCCAGAAGAGGGCGTCAGATCCCGGTGTAGATGGTTGTGAGCCACCATGCAGTTGCTGGGAATTGAACTCAGGACCTCTGGAAGAGCAGCCAGTTCTCTTAACTGCTGAGCCACCTCTCCAGCCCCCACACATGTGTTTTATCACATTATTTTTTTGAATTGGGAAAACTATCTGATTCAGATGACATTGTGATACGTAGAGTTCCAACAAGCTGGCATATACCCCAAATCCCCAGTACTCAGGCTGACACGGAAGGATCATGGGTTTGAGGTCAGCGTGCTACATAGTGAGACTCTGCCAAGACAGAGACAGGGAAGGAAGAAAGAAAGGAGGAAAGGAAGAAGGGAAGAGGGAAGATGGCTGGAAGGAAGAGAGAAGACAGCAGGAAGGAAAAGCAAGGGGAAAGAGAGAAAAGAGAAACAAATGTTGAGTAGTGGTCTGGGGATGTGGCTCAGTGGAAGAGCCCTGGCGTGGCGCCTCTGAGCCCTGGCTCAGTTCTCATCACGTCAGGACCTAAGTGTCCTGAAGAAAGGATATGCAAATATAAAAATTAAGATTATCTTGGGACTTAGAATTATTTCTGATTTTTTGGCAACTATGAATAAGGCTACTGTAGATATCTCAGTTCTGATCCTTATTACCACAGTAAAGTATTACCCAAATATTAAGACTAAAATTCTAGTGTTAGTAGGCATTCTTTATGTGGAAGAATGATATTATACTTGTTTAGTTTTTATACTTTCAAAACACAAATACATGCTTCTTCTATTACTTCTGGCTAATTTGCAATTTCAGAAATGGTTAAGCTTGGTATATTAAATAAGTCTTGTATATTGTCTTAATATTTGAATTTTTTTTAAACCTAAGTTAAAAATGAGTTCACAGTGGAGAGGTGGCCCTGTGAGTAAAAGGCTTGCTGTGCGAGCGTCAGTGTCTGAGTTTGTATCCCCAGAACCCAGGAAAGTAAAGTACAGTGGTGTGGGTCTGTGTTCCCTGGGCTCATGAGATGGAGACAGGAGATCCTTAGAAGCCGGTGGGCCAGCAAGCCTGGCGTTCACAGTCGTGAACAGTGAAGAGAAACCCTGGCCCAAGCAAGATGGAAGGTCAGGATTGACACTGAGGCTTCCTTTGATCTCCACACTCTCCCTCCCCCACCCCATCACACACAGACACGCATGCACGCACACACACATGCACACACTAAGCTTTTAAGTCAGTATTTCCAGATTTTGGCTAAAATGAGATAGTGTTTAATATGGAAACAATAACAGAGGTATTCCTAAATCTAATTTGGAAAGTTACGTTCACGATGTTAGGGGACTGTGAACATAGTCTGTGGGTGGAAAATTAAGATTTCATATGGCTGTTTACAGCTGCTTGATCAAGTCCTAATATAGATCATTGTTCTAAAGATGACATTTGGAGAAAGTTTTGGAAGGCAGAAGAAAATCAACAGTTTCTAAAGTAGTACAAACTGGTTTTAATAATCTGTCATGTTTCATTTACTGAAAGAAATACATAAAAAGAAAAGGAAAAAAGAACAAAACAGTTAAGATGAAAAGCTACGTGGAGCAGAGAGTCTAGGGAGATGGCTAAAAAGAAACTCACTTTTTTGCTTTTTCCTCGACAATCTGTCTGAATTCGTTTCACTCTCATTATATATCTAGCCCCGAGGCACAGCGTGGAGTCTTATAACAAAGAGGGTGTTATGAGGAGGCCTCTTTTCAACAATAAAGCCTAACATATGTGTAAATCTTGCAACCTTGTAACAGGAAACTTTATAATAAGGGAGGACTGTGCTGAGCTTTTCCACAATTTTGGAAGAATGAATTTTATTAGGTGTTAGACAAAGAAATTATCAACTGAGTTTTATGCTGCAAGGCCGAGAGATTTGTTGTGACTGTTTCAGACCTTGGCAGCGGTTTTATGTGGGTCCAGGTATATTAGGAACAGGGCCTTGCACGATCAATATGTCCACTGTCGCTGGTGCTCATAAGAACATGATGTTTAACTTTTGCCTCTCCATGAAAAGTTATTCCAAATTCAGTTACTCTGTGGTTTTTCTCAGCAGTATTAGGCTGTTCCTGATTGATCAACACATAATATAGTTTGGGACTCAGTCAATGGTTCTTTTCTTTCTGAAGGATGGTGACAAATTCTTTTGAAACTTAGGAAATTGGCTCCATCATTCACCTTTGCTTCTTTCTTTGCTTTTCCCACCCAGCCCCCTGAGGACCATGTTGTCGTCTTGTCAGTGTGTAGAATAGATCATCTGTGAGAAGCCAGTGCTTATTAACTGTATTGGATTAAGTGTAAGTGGTTGGTAGGCGCTTGGGTAATGGTCTGCTCAGTTAATGAAGATGCCAAAATGAAGGCGCTCCAATGTGCCCGAGAAGTTGTTCCTGTAAATTTCCCCTGGTTTCAAGATGATCTGGCAATAGTTCTGTTTGTCTGGGTTTTAAAGGCCGATATGTCATGGCAGCGTCTTAGGATATATATAGTACTTACTGTAGGAGAGTTGGGTGTGCTGTATCTCGCAGTTGCTGAAGCAAGTTAGAAGTGTGGCAGCCAGTCCTCTCCCTGTGGCTTTTTAGTATAAGTATATTGCCTAGTCGATCTCCTCCTTTCCTACTTGAAATTTCTACATACCACACACATTCATGTATGATTTTAGTGATGGGAGGGAGTTTAAGGACACCCTCTAATACGGTTTATTCTACTGCAGGGCTGAAACTTCTAGGAGATGAGATATTAGATGGAGAAAGATATTATTAATATAATGATATCAGCAAGATACTCTGTCATAATCTTTCTCTCCTTCTCCTCTCTTTCCTTCACTTCTTCCTTTTTTTCTACCTCTCTCCACTTTTGTCTTCTCTCCACTTTTGTCCGCACGGTCTTGTTATGTAGCCCAGGCTTGTCTTGAACTCGTGACCTTCCTACTTCACCCTGATCAGATATACTTTGCCACATCTAGCATTAACTTTATTATTTTTTCCTGATGGTTGACTCCTTAACTCTAAATAATATCATGGCATAGTTTTTGATCCATCATATGTAGATTTTGTCTCTTGATATAACAAGAGATATAATGGTGTGTGTGTGTGTTTTTTTTTTTTTGTGTGTGTGTTTTGTATGTGTGAGTGTGGGGACACATGTACCATGATGTTCCTGTAGAGGTAAGAGGACAGCTTTTGGGGGTCAATTGTCTCCTACTGTGGGTTCTAGGAACTGAACTCAGATCATCAGATTTCAACCAGCACCTTTATCTGCTGAGCCATCGCAAATGCCCTCTGATACTCAATCTTGATTGATACCTTATTAGACTGATAAAGACCACTTTAGTAAAGCCCACTTCTGGGTGTGTCTGTGAGGATCTTTCCAGGGATAATTAAGTAAGTAAGGAAGTCTCACCTTGGATGTGGGTGCCACCAGTCAGTATGTTGGGTACCAGGTTGGACCCAAAGGGAAAGGAGAGAAGGCCCACTGCACAGTGCCCTCTGTTCCTGGCTTCCGTGCTGCAGTTGACCTCACACTGTAACCTCTGAAACCATGGGTACAAACTCTTCCCTTCTCTGTCTCAATGTTTTCTCAGGCACCTGTCACACTGTTAAAGTGTATACCTAGTTTGTTCTTTAAAACTTAGAATTGGCTTCTGTTATTGTCAATTTTAGAGCATTTTCATTTTCCCCAGAAACTCTATACTCAGTAACTATATTTCCCTCTAAGTTGTCTAGTCCTAGGCAAGCACTAGTCCATTTTATGTCTTGTAGATTTATATACTTTCAACAGTTGATATAAATAGATAATAACACAGTATAGCATGTTTTAGAACTTCATCTCTTTATTTCATAGTAGTATTCATGTATGTGGATATTCACATTGCATCCACCCACCCACCCATCCATCCATCCATCCATCCATCCATCCATCCATCCATCCATCCATCCATCCACTCATTAGTTAATGAACAGTTTACTTTCTTCACTTTTTGACTATTGTGAACAATGCAGGATCTCATTGTATAGCCCATGCTGGCCTGGAATTTTTTTTGCGGCCCAAAGCTGGCTTTGAAAAAAAAATTGGACTACTATATCGTTTGATTCTACTATATTGTTTGTATATTATTATACTACTAAAATTTATAGATGGCAGCATAATGTAGTATTGTCAGAATGACTGATACATAGTTAATGAACCAGGATATGGTATTTGGAAGGAGATCAGTCTACATACTATGAAATGATTTTTGACATAATGCTTAAATAATTAAATATGTGACTGATAACTTTATCAATAAAAGTAAGGTAATTATGTTCATTTGAAAACAAATGAATCTCCACCCCTACCTGGTATGATACATAAAAATGATCATGAAATGTAGCACGAATCTTAAAAGTTCTTATTAATAAAATCAAACCTGGTGCCAGTTAGTGGGGTGAATGCTGGAAGATCAGAGAAGCAGAGCAAGCCACAGCCACCTTACCTTGCCAGTTCCTCAGCTGATCCTGTTTCCTCAGACTGGAAGCCTCTGAGTCCTCATCCAAAATGAATCTCAGCTGAACTGCTGCTCAAAAGCCTAAAAGCTTAACCCACCTAGTTCCTGGTTTTCACGCCTTATATACCTTTCTGCTTTCTGCCATCACTTCCTGGGATTAAAGGCCTGAGTCACCATGCCTGGCTGTTTCCAGTGTGGCTTTGAACTCAGAGAGATCTGGATGGATCTCTGCCTCCCAAGTAATAGGATTAAAGGTGTGTGTGCCACCATTTTCTGGCCTCTGTGTCCATCTAGTGGCTGTTCTGTCCTCTGACCCCCAGGTAACTTTATTAGGGTGCACGATATATTGGGGAATACAATATCACCACAATGAAATAGATCATAGAGCTTAATGTAAAAGCTAACATTATAGAATTTACAGAATAAAGAAAATCTCTGTGGCTTTGGGATATGCAGAGATTTCTTGGGACATAATAAAACATTAATTATAAAAGAAAACAATAAATTAGCAAAATTGAAACTTTCTGGTTTTCAAATGACAACTGTTAAGATCAAAAGGCAAGTCTCAGGCAAGGAGGAAATATTCACAATGCAGTTAGTTAAGTGTTTGTCCCTGTGTGGGTGTGTACACGTGGCTGTGAGTGTAGTACCTACAGAGTCCAGCAGAGGGTATTGCATCTGTGGGAGCTGGAGTTACCGGTGACTAAGTTGCTAGCTATAGGTGCTGGCAATCTAACTTGGGTCCTCTGCAAAACCCATGCATCTTAACCTCTGAGCCATTTCTTCAGCATTTATAATGAGTTTTTCTAACTCAATAACAAGAAAACAGACTGCTCAAAATTTTAAAGATGGATGTATCTTAATTAGAGTTAAAATTGCTGTGACCAAAAGCAACTTGGGGAGGAAAGGGTTTATTTGGCTTACTTATCTTGAATCATAGTCCACCGAGGGCAGCCCAGGCAGGAACTCAAAACTGGTGGATACCTGGAGGCTGGAGCTGATGCACAGGCTATGGAAGGTGCTGCTTATTGGCTTGCTCAGCCTGCGTTCTTATAGTACCAAGGACCTCTAGCCCGGGGTGGCCTCACCCACAATAGGCTGTGACTTCCCACATTAATCACTAAATAAGAATATACCCTACAGGTTTGCCTATAGCCCAATCTTATGGAGGGATTTTCTCAATTGAGGTTCCCTGCTCTCAGATGACTTTAGCCTGTTTCAAGTTGACATAAAAACTACCCAGGACACAGGGTCAAATATTTGCTACCCTCTTTTGAATATGTGGCCTAAAAGATACAGGAAAAGATGCTCAGCATCATTGTACTTCAGGGAAATTAAATTTTTAATTTAAAACCAGCTGAGATACTTCCATATGCACAGCAGAAAAGCTAAAATACCTAGTTCGTTACCACTGACCATGAAGTTGTGATGGTTTGATGTGTTCTTATGTGGAAAGCCCAGGGTGTTTCTCACACCTCTCAGACTCTCTAGATCACTGTTCTTCCCTGTGGATCTTGCCAGAGGTTGCTAATAGGCTTTTCAAGGTGGGCATAGAGTGGGCCATTCTCTAGGCAGGATCTCTATTCTTAAGGGTGCTATCTTTCTCCACAGTGTTTATAAGGTGGTAATGAGGTCTTCACTTCAGCTGGGCCAGACCTTTAAAATTATCCAGTGCTGTGTGAGCTCACATATCCATTCTCAGCACTCTAGTGGCCGTGTGCTAACCTCAATGCCCACTCTTTTTCTTTCATAGCTCCCTCATGCATTCTCAGCCTCATAAAGGAAGAGCCAGGTGGGGGGCACGTCTTTTAAATCATGCGTAGATGGCAGCACCTTGCTTTTGAATGTAAGAGTGCAGCTTTGATTATTTTATATTCTGGAACCTTAGTGAAAACTCTCAAGCAGAAAAGCAGATTTAACTGTTACACAATGGAATGTATGGTGATGGTTTGGTTTATTCTGATGCATAGAATTATGGAGAATTCTTGATTTTACATAGGAGTGGATTAGAGACTCTGATCATACACCTTTCATTCATCTAATTTGGGCATACAGGCGGAAGCATACCCCCACATCTATTCTCAACCTTGAAATCAACAACTGGAATTAGGTTGCATTTTTTAAGGTTGTTTATGTTTTATGTGTGTGTGCCTGCATGAATGTATGTGCGCCACCTTGGTCCAGGTGCCTGTGGAGGCCGGAAAAGGACATTGGATCCCGTGGAGCCATAGTTACAGGTGGTTGTGAGTTGTGTGATGTGGGTGCTGGAAACTGAACCCATGTCCTTGGTAAGAGCTGTTAACTGAGCCATCATCTCTCCAGCCTGTTTTTGAGAAAGGTCCTCACTGGATCAGCCTCAGTGTTGCCATGTCACCAGGCTGGCCTTGAACTTATGATCCTCTTGCCTCAGCTTCTGGGGTTGCTGGCAATTATTAGAATAAAAAAAATCAACATTAAGGAATTTTAGAATACACAGGGCTATTCAGATGCTTGTTTTCATTAGATATACTTGCTAAATTTGCTTTTGCAAAGGCCATTGCTGTGAGAAAGTTAGCTGTGAGGTAATGAGAATATGCTTGATGCTTTTCTTTCAGGAAACTTGTTGGAATGATTAAATTTGCTGTCACTGCTCTAAAATCAATGATAATTAGTGTCTCCTGTATGAGTTGGTTACTTGCTAATTTGCATAGGTTCACACTTTTTGTCAATTGTTTGGCAGTGATATAGCTGTCCTTCCTTGTGGTTAGAAACATATTAGCAAGTGTGGTGGTTTGAATAGGAGTGGCCCCCATAGACTCATGTGTTTGAATGCTTGGCCCATAGGGACTGGTACTATTAGAGAGTGTGGCCTTATTGGAAGAAGTGTGTCACTGTGAGTGCGGGCTCTGAGTTTCATATGCTCAAGCTATGCCCAATGTGGACATAGTCTCTTTCTGCTGCCTGTGGATCAAGATGTAGAACTCTCAGCTACCTCTCTAGCACCATATCTGCCTGTGTGCCACCATGTCCCACCATGATGATAATGGACTGTAAGCCTCCCCAATTAAATGTTTTCCTTTATAAGAGTTGCCGTGGTCATGATGTCTCTTCACAGCAATAGAAACACTAAAACAGAGACCTAGAAGGCTCTGTGACAACTTCTGCCTCCCTACTCCACCCCAGCCCACAAAAACAGTCTAGACAGGAAGCCATTGAAGATAATTTTTTAAAATTGTGATTGTAGGGGGAGTGTGGAGGCCCACAGAGGCCATCTAGTGAGACCTTACTCAATGTCAGAGAATCTGAGCTTGCTTTACCCAGCAGGGCTGTGTAAGGAGATGATTTGGCCATGGGCATGTTTATCAGATATTTGGAAGAGTCCACACTTGGTTGTACAGTGTGTTTTGATTTTGCAAGGGGGAAGTTTTTTTTTTTTTTTTTTTTTTTTTTTTTTTTTTTTTTTTTTTTACCTCTCCCCTTGGCATATTATAAAAAGCCCTTTTGAATAAACCTAGAGGCTGGTGGGTATTGACCCAGGTCCTCCCAGAGCTATCCTGTGTCTCTGTCTTTTTCGTCGTCATCTAGGTCTATCTTTCTATTAATATTTCCTAATTCCTTTGTCCTCCACCCAAGAACCCTTTGATAGGTGGGAACAGGTCAGAGCTGGTCTCCTACAGACTCACACAAGGGAGTCATCAGAGAGGCTTCACCCAGCAACTGATGGAAACAGATGCAGAGACCCACGGTCAAAGATTTGGTGGATCTTGGGGAATCCTGGGGAAAAGGGGGAGGAAGGATTGTAGGACCCAGAACCAACTAACCTGGGCTCATAGGGGCGCACAGAGACTGAACCAACAACCAGGGAGCCAGGATGGGATTGACTTAGGCCCTCTGCAAATATGTTACAGTTGTGGGTCTTCATGTGAGACTCCTAGCCGTGAGAGCAGGGGCTGTCTCTGACTGTATTGCCAGCTTTGGGGACCCTTTCCTCTACTGCACTGCTTCATCCAGCCTTAATAATTACTGCAACTTGATATACCATGGCTGATATCCATGGGAGGCCCACCTGTATCTGAAGAGAAACAGTGGGAGAGGAGTGGGTGGGGTGGCGGGGGATAGGAGAAGAGGTGGAGGAAGAACTGGGAAGAGGAGATGGAGGGAAACTTTGTGATGTAAAAGCAAAAAAATAAATAAACAAAATATTGTGATAAAAATGCTGAAATGTAGTTCTTCACAGTTGATGCTCATGGTCTTGTGGATAGGGAAGGACTCAGTTTTCTTTAAGGGGCTGGCCACTGGGAGTTTGACCACACTCCAGTCAGTATATGGGCAACACAAATTGGACTTGGTATATATTTTTCTTTTTTTTAGTGGGCAGGTCCCAAGGGTGAAGATATAGACCTAAGAGGACTGGGAAGTGAGTGTAATCAGGGTGCATTATGTGAAATTCCCAAATAATCAATAAAAATATTATGTTGGAAAAAGAAAGTAACATGTTAGGTGTTTAGGTGGAAGCCCTGCCAGCCCCATATACCCAAGGAGTCTGGGATGATTAGGTGGAAGCCCCACTTCCCTCTTTCCCTAGGCCCCACCCCTAAGAAAGCCTGCCAAGAGTCAGCCCCTCCTTGGGACTGCTCAAGACCACGCCTATAGGCTACTTAAGACCTTTTCTCCATACCTGACATGTGCTCTTGTGTTCTCTCCCCTGGCTTCTCAAGAACCACCCGGGAGGTGCTTTGCTCTGCTCAGATTAAACCTGGATTTATTAATTTGGCTTGATTGGCTTATTACATTGGTGACAGAGGGTACCCAGTAACCAGGGATCCAAAACTTATTTCTAGGCATTCTTTGAATTTTGATTATGTATATATTAATATATATAATAAACTCTACAATATTGAATCTTACCTTTGAGGGCCATGGTTTCTCTCTATTTTCTAATGTGCTTGAATGATATTTTCTCAATAGTGGTTTTTATTAAGAATTTTGTTATTGGGATCTTTTCTCCACCAAATACTTGGGTAGCTCTTAAGACACTGAAGGTGCCGATGACTGACACTGACACTGATGTTTTGTATATTTATCTTGCATCTCATCTCTTCACTAAACCTTTTTTAAGAATGTGAACCCCAAGGGACAGGAAATTTTTTTTCTGTTTTTTTTTTGGTCTCTAATATCACCATTATAGAGACTCCACAGGTATTTTGTGAATGATAATACACTTTAGATTATTGTTTATGGTTCACCTTCCATAGCCTCTTCCTTTTTTTTTTTTTTAAAGAGGATTATACTCACTACAGTATGACTTCCCAACCTTCTGTGGAAGGACATGGCCCACTTACTTGGGTGTCGCCATGCTTTGAACCAGACGATGTGGGCAAATCTGATGTATGCAGTGTCCAAATAGCAATGTTAGGAGGCAGCAGGAGCTCCTGCCAGCTCTTGTGCTCTCCTACTTAAGGACATAAACTTACAGGTGCTAGTCCTTTAGCTTACGTCTTATCAGTGATCCCTTTTCCAAGAAAGGAGGAAAAAATACACGTGGCTATTTATAATCTGAACAAAGCTCCCAGTCTGGAACAGAACAGATAGGCCAGAGGAAAAGCCCAGGTTCATGTATTGCCAACTGTCAAGTCACTGAGGTTTATGATTTGCCTCAATGACCAACCCTAAACATACCCCCTTACACACACATGTAAGAATACCCCAGAAGACTATTATTGGTTAATCAAACTTTTCAAATTCATTGACTTTCCAAATTATGCCAAACTATTTTTCAAAGTGGTCATACCATTTGAGGTCAGATTTAGATACTTCCTCTCTATTAGTTATTGTGAGGCTTCTCAAATTTTACCTGTATACAGTGTATCTTGCTGTAGTCTTGATTTAGGATTCCCTGATGTGATGAGCCTGAATGCCTATTCACATGGTTTATGATCGTAAGTACCTCTACTGCCTCTACTGAATAAAACCTATTCATGAGCTGCCCATATCCACTGGCAGTTGTGTTTTTTAAATTAATTTCTGACAATTCCTTATATATTCTTGACATTGTAAACTTAAATAAGATGCAAGTATATTTCACCACTTTATACCTTACTTTTTCATTTCTTTTTGTTTTGTTTTATTTTTTGAGACAAAGTTTTTCTGTGTAACAGCCCTGGCTGTTCTTTAACTCTCTTTGTAGATCAGACTGGCCTTGGACTCGTGAGATCGGCCTGCCTCAGCCTTCCAAGTACTGGGATTAAAGGTGTGTGTCACCATATCCAGCTCACTTTTTCATTTTGTAGTGAACAATTTGTATACTCTTCTGACAATATTGTATTTCTTGTTTTCAATGATGGGCTTCATGGACATCTGCTGTGTTCTGTTTGATGGACACATTTATACCAATATGAAAATACTTTCAAACAAATAATAAGCTTAGTAAATAGACTACCTGTCTTAGTTAGGTACACCCCTGCCACACACCTGGCCTTAGCAGCTTTCTTTAGTCACGGAGGAGGCAAATTCCATAACCCCTTTCTTCTATCCTTGACTCTAAAGCTAGAACCACATGACCGAAACTGCTAAATTCTGCTGCTTGTTAGGGCTGGAACATGGTCCCCTTATTCAATTATATCTTCACCAGTTTTCTGTGCTTTCCTTCACAGCCTAAGCTTAGCTGTCCTGAAACTTGTTCAGTAGATCAAGCTGACCTTGATCTCAGAGATCTGCATGCATCTATTTCCTGAGTGCTAGAATTAAGGGTGTATGTACCACCATTCCTGGACCTAGGTTGTTTTTTAATTCATTTTCACAAGATGGAAACTTAGCTGGGTGGGGTCTTCCCTGAGGTCATCACTTCCTTTATTCCATTTAACATCAGGCTCTCCTTAATCTGTTTATCTCCTTGAACACAGGATTTAGCTCTTTTACACTTCCTAGTGCCCATTTTCTCAATCTGTACATTTTGTATTTTTATTTGATCAACTTGCTCCTTTTCATTATAAATCTTCATAAGAGTTAACAGTAATAATCACACAACAGAGTCAATATTAGGCTGTTTTGAGATTTCCTCTGCCAATGGAATTAATCCAAAACTCTTCACTTTAGCCTCAGGCAGAGTTTTTGGACAAGGACAAAAAGCAGCCAAATTCTTCACCAAAATTTCACAAGACTAGTTTTAACGTACTAACATTCTTATCCTCTGAAACCTCTTGAGCCAGGCCCCCACAGTTCAAACAGTAAACATTTAATTGGTGCTGTTAAAAGGATGAACGGTGCTGGTGGTTACCAGTGGAAAAGTCATGAGCCATGGCCACGACTACCAGAGTTACAGAGAGCTTTATTGGAAGGAGGGAGGGGATAGGAGAGAGGAGAGCCAGGCCTGGGGGGAGAGACAGAGACAGAGAGAGAGAGAGAGAGAGAGAGAGAGAGAGAGAGAGAGAGGTCGGGAGCAGAGCAGAGAGAGAGGGAGTGTGGGCTCTGCATTTGTCTTTTAAGGTGACCAAGCTGCGCATACGTAGTCACCAACACCCTCTGATGACATAAGATGCAAGACCTCGAGCTGTGCATGTGCCAGAGTGAGGGTAGGATCCTAACAGCTGTGTCGTGTTTTGAATAGGCATGGCCCCTATAGACTCATGTGTTTGAGTGCTTGGCCCATAGGGAGTTGCACTATTAGGAGGTGTGGCCTTGGTGGAGGAAGTGTGTCACTGTGGAGGCGAGTTTTGAGGCCTTATATACTCAAGCTTCACCCAGTGTGGCACACAGTCTCCTTCTGCTTCCTGTGGATCAAGATGTAGGACTCACAGCTCCTTCTCCAGCACCATGTCTGCCTGTACACTGCCATGTTTCCTGCTGTGGTGATAATGGACTAAACCTCTGAAACTGTAAGTCAGCCCCAATTAAATGTTTTCCTTTATAAGAGTTGCTGTGGTCATTTTCATAGTGGTCTTTTCATAGTAATAGAAACCCTAACTAAGACAGGAGGGCAAGCAGCAGGGGCTGAGGCAGCCATGGTTTCATGCTGCAGGCCGGCCAGCAGGCTGAGGACTGGCCCTAGTCAGTGGTGACATGTTTCCACGGGAGTGCCAGGCTGTGTTCTTGGTCCACTGCAGCTGCACCCCATGTCTCTCCTGTACTCTTCGCTTCCGTGTCTCTAGTTTTCGCTGTTCCCTCACACATGAGCAGCTCTGCTCTGCCGTCTTTCCTTCCAGCTTGATGAGACCACTTTTTAAATGCATCTTTCCATTAGACCTTTCTTTAGTTATTCCGGTGATAATGTGGGCTCCTCAGACTCCTCCTCTGTTGCCATGTCTTCCCTTGGAGCCTCCATGAGTCTCTCAAGCTTTTCAGAGCTGCTCCACAGTCCTGTGCATGCCTGTGCCCACAGCTTCAAGCTTAAGTCAATCTAATATGTTACTTTTAAAATTTATTTTTGTATGTGTAAGTGTTACAGCTCAGATGGGAAAGGTGTTGTGGCAGTCTGGAGCCAAGTTATACCATAAAGACACACCGCACATCAAACCTCACGCAAGAGATTTATTGGGAGGGAAAAACCCAGGACAGTGGCTACTTCTGCTTGGGTGTGAAGCAGCAGAGAACCGAGCAGATGACAGGGTTTATATAGGGTTTCTTGGGGCAGGGGTAACTTTCCAGGGTAGCCTGGGATTGGAGGAATTATGTGGCCTGATTTTAGGGCAAGATCAGGGATTGGGGGATTTTTTTTTTCCTGTAGGGCAGGGCCTGGCCATTCTCCCACCGTGCAAGTCTTAGGAAGGGCTGTTATGCCTGGTTGCTAGAGTAGCCTGGGGGTAGAGCCTAGCAGCCATAGGCCTCCAGGGGCAGGGTCTACAAAAGGGGTCTCTGTACATGGCAGGGAAAGCCTCTCCTGCTGCCTGAGTCAGCGTGAACAGTGATGGTGAGTCAGTCCCTGCCCTTGTGGGACCAGAGGACAGCTCAACTCTTGGGAGTCTGTTCTGCTGTCTTGGGAGGGGGTATTACCAGGATCATTCTGTGGGACATTGGGAGAATTGTCTTAGAAAGAAGATCCACATAGAGACAGTGAAGTGACAGCAAAGTAAAATGAAAGTTGGAGAGGAAGGCAGCTGATGGGAACTCAAGGGGCTGTAGCCAGAGCGTGGAAGTTGACTATTGGAGATAGGGGATGGGGTGACTCTGTAGCCAGAGAGTGAAAGTTGACTATTGGAGATAGGGGATGGGGTGACTCTGTAGCCAGAGAGTGAAAGTTGACTATTGGAGATAGGGGATGGGGTGACTCTGTAGCCAGAGTGGAAGTTGACTATTGGAGATAGGGGATGGGGTGACTCTGTAGCCAGAGAGTGAAAGTTGACTATTGGAGATAGGGGATGGGGTGACTCTGTAGCCAGAGAGTGAAAGTTGACTATTGGAGATAGGGGATGGGGTGACTCTGTAGCCAGAGTGGAAGTTGACTATTGGAGATAGGGGATGGGGTGACTCTGTAGCCAGAGTGAAAGAGACTGTTGGAGATTAAGTGGGGGTGGAGAGATGCTTCAGATGCAGGGAACTAGATACAGGGTAGGGAAGAACAAGACCCACAAACTATTAGAATAGACAGCAGCTCCCATCCAGGGGTTGGGAGGGGCTCCAGAGATGGGAGTCTACCTGGAGGCTCTGGGTCAGGCTTTCTGTAGGCCACCCCCTTAATGATTTGTAGAAGTTGCAAGGTCCTTGGGATGGGAAATAGCCAAGCCCCTTTTCATTTTGGTTTATTTAGTGTCTATACAGATTTTAATGTGAGACTTCTGATAGTCACACTTGTATCAAGAAAAGAGTAGGAACATTAAGTGGGCACATAGACTATTCAATATAGGATGAACTTAAGAAGAAAATAAAGTCAGACTTATAAAATATAATTTCTGGATATGATCAGTTTGATAAATGAATTTCCATTTCAAGTACTTATGTAGATATTTAGAAATATTTGTAATTATGTAGTAATTATGTAGATAATTAGTATTAGTAGTATTAGTAATTATGTAGATAGAAATATATATAACACTTCTAAAAATACTTGTTTTTAGAAGTTGCACTAATGCTAGACATTTTGAGACTGGTATTTATTTTTACATTGTGTGTGCACGTGTGTATATACGTGTGAGTGTATGCCCCTGTGTCTGTGTGTGTGAGTGTGTGTGCACGTGCGTGTATACATGTGAGTGTATGCCCCTGTGCCTGTGTGTGTGTGTGTGCATGTGCGTGTATACATGTGAGTGTATGCCCCTGTGCCTGTGTGTGTGAGTGTATGTGCACGTGGATATCAGAGGACAGCCTATGGAATTAGTTCTCTTCCTTCTCCATGTAGGTTTCTGGGATTGAACTCAGGTTGTTGAGGTTGGTGGCAAGGGCCTTTGCCCCTGGGCCATCTTGCCAGCCCAACATAGAATATTGAGTTCTGCATTTGCTCGTTCAGTTATTACTATCATGTTCCCATTTTTTTTTCTTGGCCTTTCTGTTCCCTCTGATATGCTGTCTTGTTTTACCATTCCCTTTACTTCTGTGCATACAAATTAGAGTGCCTCGTAGGAGGGAAATGAAGGGTCCAAGGGCATTGATAAGTAAAATATCCCCTGTTGTGGGTAACTCTGCCAATGCAATACGTTAGGTCAGGCCAAATCAAACTGAATTAAAGTCCAGGTTTTAATCTGAGCAAAGCATTCCGGGGTGGTCCCGGGGGAAGAGGAGAAACCACGTGGAAGGTGTGTGGACCAAATCTGAAATACACTGTAGGCGGTCTTGGGGAGCTCCGGGCGAAGAGCTGCTGCTTGGTAGGATTTCTCTGGGCGAGGTCTGGAGAGGGCGGCTCCAGGGGAGGAGCCACCGCTTCGTGCCCTGAGGGCCGGGTTTGGAATGGGCCCTACTGGAGATCCCCAATAAATAATACTAACATGGTGTTTCAGTTACTCTCCTTGTTGCTGTGACAATGCCTGACAACAACAACTTACGGAAGAGTTTGTTTTGGCTCATTGACCATCTTGGTGGGGGGGGGGGTGTGTGGTGACAGGGCATGGGGTGGCTGGTTGCATTGCATCTGCAGTCAGGGAACAGAGAGCAATGCTTGCTGGTGCTGGTCTTGCTGTCTCCTTTTTAGTACATTCAGGACCCTAATCTCTGGAGTGCTGTTGTCCACACTTAAGGTGAGTTTTTCCTTGGTGAGTCCAGTCTAGTCACCCACACAGGCATGTCTAGCAGTCTAGTCACTTAGCACAGGCATGTCCAGCAGTCTAGTCACTCACACAGGCATGTCCAGAAGTCTAGTCATTAGCACAGGCATGTCCAGCAGTCTAGTCACTCACACAGGCATGTCCAACAGTCTAGTCACTCACACAGGCATGTCCAACAGTCTAGTCACTCACACAGGCATGTCCAGTGGTCTAGTCACTCACACAGGCATGTCCAGCAGTCTAGTCACTCACACAGGCATGTCCAGAAGTCTAGTCACTCACACAGGCATGTCTAGCAGTCTAGTCACTTAGCACAGGCATGTCCAGAAGTCTAGTCACTCACACAGGCATGTCCAGAAGTCTAGTCACTAGCACAGGCATGTTCAGCAGTCTAGTCACTATCACAGGCATGTCCAGAAGTCTAGTCACTCACACAGGCATGTCCAGTGGTCTAGTCACTCACACAGGCATGTCCAGAAGTCTAGTCACTCACACAGGCATGTCCAACAGTCTAGTCACTAGCACAGGCATGTCCAACAGTCTAGTCACTAGCACAGGCATGTCCAGAAGTCTAGTCACTCACACAGGCATGTCCAGTGGTCTAGTCACTCACACAGGCATGTCCAGAAGTCTAGTCACTCACACAGGCATGTCCAGAAGTCTAGTCACTAGCATAGACATGTCCAGCAGTCTAGTCACTAGCACAGGCATGTCCAGAAGTCTAGTCACCCACACAGGCATGTCCAGAGTTGGTCTCCTAGGTGATTCTAGGTCCTGTCAACTGGACAATCCATATTGAACATCACACAGGAAGCACACATGTACCTGAGCCCATCACTAGCTGCTGAACAACCTCTGTATCTGTTGTTGTCATTTGAAGATTAAGTAAAAAGGTGTGGTTGGTGCCATAGAAATTTATACTCAAGTCTGTAAGAGACTTCAAAGTGCATTTATTACCAATTAGTCCATATTCTTGTTTTCATATATGGATGCTGTCTTAGTTAGGGTTTCTATTTCTGTGAAGAGACATCATGACCATGGCAACTCTTACAAAGGAAAACATTTAATTGGGGCCAGCTTACAGTTTTAGAGGTTTAGTCCATTATCGTCATGGTGGTGTGCAGCAGACATGGTGCTGGAGAAGGAGCCGAGAGCTTACATCTTGATCCTCAGGCAACTGGAAGTGAACTGTGATACTGGGTGTAGCTTGAGCATATATGAGACCTCAAAGCCCATCCCCACAGTGACACACTTCCTCCAACAATGCCACACCTCCTAAAAGTGCCACTCTGTATGGGTTAAGCATTCAAACATATGAATCTGTAGGGTTCATACCTATTCAAACCACCACAGATAGTTGTCTTAAGTATTCCAAATAGCACCAAATTATTTTAGTTTACCCTTCCATTCACATATTTGTTAAAATGTGCGTTTCCCCTACATTTGCTGCCGCCAACATGGGAAACCAGTAGAAATTATAGGAGCTAGGTGAGTAGAAAAGATATAGGCTGGGGGTGTAGTTTGGTGATAGAACGCTTGCCCAGTGTACTTAAGGTCCTAGGTTGGATCCTCAGCACTGCTGCCATAAACTTTAGAATCATTTTATCATATACACATTATATGGGGGATTGTTTTAATCGCTAAATTGACACAATGTAGAATCAGTGAAGGATTGGATCAGGCTGGCTTGTGTGCCTTTCTACGTGTGTGTGTGTGTGTGTGTGTGTGTGTGTGTGTGTGTGTGTGTGTGTGTGTATGTATGTGTATTATATTAATCAGTGTGAGAAGATCCAACCAGAAACTGCACAGCACCATTCCCTGAGTTTGAGCCATGGATTGCATAAAGAGGAAGAGAGTTGAGCATAATTTGCTTTTCTCTGCTCTGACTGTGCTGTGACTAGATGCTCCAAGCTCTCACCACCTCGACATCCCCACAGTGATGGACTGTAACTGGAACTGTGAGCTAAAATAAACCCCGTTGCCTTTCTCAGGGTACTTTATCTCAGGGTCAACAGCAGCAGAAACTACTCTGAGGTAATGTATAAGCGTAGATTACACGTGTTTCAATTTTGTTTTCTAGTCTCTTACAAACTTCCTGCTTCAGGAAATTAACCTAAAGGGGACATTTTTATGAATTTGTTGAGTGCTGACCTCCGCATTAGCAGGGGAAAGGTCATCTTTACCATCTGTAGTTCATTGTTACTAGTTTCCTTGGCCTTGCCTATGTGAGGATCAAAGGCTCTGTTTAATGGTCTTGAACTCTAATCCCTTACAACGAAGCATAGACTTCTGACATTGGACCACTGTGTTCTTATTAAATACACAATCCAAACTATGCATGCTGGTGTTTGATTGATTCAAGGACATCCAGATGTCTGCTTTTATGAGACTAGCCACCTTCTAGACACGGCATTAACAATAGAATGGTTCTTCCACTTGTAGGAGTTCTTTTCTGACTAACATACAGCTTGGTGATTCTCAAACCTAGACCACAGTCTGTCCTTGCAAAAGACCAGTTGAATGTTATTGTCTGTCTCCACAAAGGAAAACAGTTCTTGTGAAGGTAGCAAACTACTGAATGTATTCTCCCTTCACCTGGTTTTTAAGATTTATTTTTTACACTTGTTGGAACAGGCCATCTAGCCCAGGCTGGTCTTGAACTAGTGGGTTTCCTAACCCAACCAGCTGGAATTATAGGTGTGTCACCATGCCTGGTGCATGAGTTGCTTTCTGTCAGTAAAAAGACTTCCTTTTGAAAAAGAAATATGTAGGGGCTGGCGAGGTGGCTCCTCTGAAAGTGGCGCTTGCCATTCACGTTTGGAGACCTCAGTTTGATCCCCAGGACTCCCACAGTCGAAGAGAGGACTGACTCTTGTGTGTTGTCCTGTGACCTCCCTCCACAGGTGTGCTGTGCATGTATGTCCACGTGTACACAACACACATGCCTGTGTGAGCTCACTTGCTCTCTCTTCCAATAAATAAATAAAAGGAAAACATTATAGGGGGCGAAAGACAGTCACAGGATAATGTATTGAAAGTGTCAGTAAGAAGTTCACTGTTCTGCATTGCCACATGGTCAGTTTGAGAGAACTCTGAACCTGACTTAGTTCAATAGACACACGCCTAGCGCTAGCCAACTGCTCTAGTGTGAAGGAAGGAGTCTTGCATGAACCACATTACTGCTTTTCATTCCTTTGTAAAACTGGAATTGCCTTTCTTTTTGAATAGTTAACTAGTTAAAAATGTAATCTTTGGAAAACAAGAAATATATTTGGTGACCTTTGACAATTTGTTTCTAAGATAATTTATTTCTGTTTTTTTCTGTTTTTTTAAATTTTTGAGGTCTTGTTATGTAGCTCTGACTACTAGCACAGAATGGGTGGTGATCCTCCTGCCTCTGCCTCTCAAGTCCTGGGATAAACTGATGATTCATGGTATTTTACTAAAAAGGCTCATTTGTGCATGTCAGGAAAGAGAATGGCAAAAGATTGCTGTAGTTTTCAAAGTTAATACTGTAGATGATTTTGTCTGTGAACATTTGCAATCTCTATTTACTTGAGAGCTATCTGTGAAGTGCTGTTGACCTAAACCTGGAAACTAGGGATCTCATTAACATCAAAGACTCGTAGCTGCTCAAGCATGATTATTAGTTACTTAAATTTTATGTGACTCCTTACTTTCTTCATAATGAAAACATTCTAATTGCATTTCCATACAGAATAATGTTCATAATTCATGCTAAATTTTTTTAGCATGCCTCGGTAACACCAATATTTAAGGACCAGTAGCTCATGTGATGTTTAAAAGAAGCACTTACAGGCTGAGAGACATTTTTCTCCAGCGTGAATGGGAAACCGTGTTGAATGTGCTAAAGGATCCCAGCTGACCTGCGGAAAATCACGGTTGGTTACAGTTTCACTTTGCACATGGTATCACAGCCAACTGGCTGGAGTTGGCATTTTAAAATGGACATTTCTGGCTGAGCTTTGAAGACTGTATTTTAAAAAATGAAGCATAAAAATACCCACTGTTCACTGCTTGCACATTAAAAGCACATGTGAAAAGATACAAAATGAATTGAAAAAAGATTGTAGAATGCACATTAAATTTTGTGCACAATTTTAATTCTGTTTGTAGTAGGTTTAAAAGTCATTAGTGTATTATCAAATATAATAAGCCAGCCTCACCAAAAAAGTGAAAGGTTTAGAATTAAATTCAAATGATACATTGATACAGCTTAAGAAAGGATTTGATGTTTCTCATACAAAGATTGAGTATGAGGCCTTATTTTGCCACTGACTAACTATATAAAACCCCCATTCTTAGCTTTAGGCTTCCCCCAAAATATGATGGCATCCTGATCCTGCCATTGTCGTAATGCACTGTTATTTAGGACTGGCTTAAGCTCCTGGGAAGAAAGTCATTTTTGTAACTTCAGGATATTACTTTTATAGTGTGCAGTAACTGAGCAGGTCATGCTTGAGCTAATGAACCACATATGGCTCTGGTAGGTACACAAGTACTCAGCAATAGTTACACAAACCTTTTTATGAGAATTTACCATGGGCGTCTCTCATGAAAGTCTGCTCAATTCTGTTAATGACATAAGATAAATGCATGCTAGTGTCCTGGCCCAGAGGAAGGAAAGAAACCAGTAAAAGAAACAAACGTGAGCTCTTTGCAGCCTGTTCTTAACGTTCAGTTGTGAGCATCCCTGAAAATGTTGGTATCGCTTGAGTGATGGAGACATGTATCATGAAGGGATCTTGCAAAGCAGCCATAGGGAGCTTTAGTTACATCATTGTAGAATTCAGTTTTGGACAGAAAAAGAATTGGATTTACCAGTGCTCAGAAGCACAAAGAAATAGGTTCCCATTCATGCAGAAGTCAAGATCAAGATGAGGTCTGTGGGTGACCACATCCCATATCTTCCTCCTGTAGACAAACGGGTCTCTTGTGGGACCCGTGGACATCTGTGTCAGTCAGTATTTTAGGGGCAGGAAGATGAGCTAATCTTTGAAGGAAATTAAATTGAACTTGTTTCAAATTCAGCTAAGCCATAGTGATTAATAAGGATATTGGGAGGTTTGGGTAATATCTATGCCTCTAAACAGGCACAATTCATCAGGCTAATGAAAATGATCCGAGCTATATAGCCACAGAAATAAAGTTCTGAACTATAGGAATAGTATGTGATATTTTAATGGTTCAGTAAAAGACCTCCAGGTGTGGGGATAGGGTGAGGAGGAAAGCCACACTAGTTAAATACTAACTGATGCTGTTCATTGTGCTGGTGTTTAGTAGGCCTATGGTCAACTGCTTCGGCTGGTTGATGCCTCTCCATAGACAGCATTCTTTTAGTGTGTACTCTGTGTCAGACATTTTACTGAGAGTCTAGTAACTGCACTATATTTTGTAGATGAGGAAATAAAGATTTAAAGAATTTTCTCAAATATTGCTGGTAAGTGGCAGAGTACATACTTTATACCTCTACAGTTGGGAACAATCCCTCATCAGAAATAGTGTTTGAGAACCAGGTTCCATGGCATGGTTAAAGAAAAAGGATGTTTCTGTGCTGAAGGATGCTCAGAAGGGAAGCTGATGATCTTCTGCTGTGGCCGTAGGCTGCCAGATAGGCTACCAGATGTGCAGAAATCTCAGCGACTGGGATTTGAGGCTTTCCCAATGGACCCACATGTGGGATTCACATTTCTGTCAGAGTTTTATAGTGATCTGATTGAGTGTTCATTATTGTACTGATTCCTATATATACACATACACACTATGTGCTACATGTTTGTGTCCATGAATATACTATTTCAGCATGTAACATATTTATGTTTATTAAGTATGAAGATAATTGATTCTTTGGTGAGTATTTTTCTTTTCTCTTTTGAGACAGGGTCTCACTAGATAGATAGCCCTGGAAGGAACTTGCTATGTGGACCAGGATGGCCTTGAACTCAGAAGAATGCCCTGCCTCTGCATTTGATTGAAAGCATGTTCTCTGGTGATTTCAGTGTTCTTTGCTGTAGTGTGGAGGAATGTGATATATTCCTTTGGGATATGTTCTTGAGTTAGCATGCATTATCCCCTTCCTGTGTTTACTCATTTAGTCTTACACTAACTGTAGTAAACAAGAAGGCTTGTGCCCTTCTTAATTCAGAAGTTTACATGCAATGGTGGTAGCAGGGAATTGGACAGTTGGTGCTATACGAGTTCTAAGAGTTCACTTGGCTGATTAGGGCTAAGGGGTAAAGTCTGGATAAAAATCTAAAGCATTTTACAAGTTGAGGCCTGTAGTTTTGCACATGTAGTTCCTCTCCTCAGAGTGCATGTTCCTAGATGTCTTCTCAGGCCTGTGTCTGCTGGTGTCACTTTCTCCGAGAAGCCCTGCTGGGTCACTGGTTTCTGCTTGCTTGTACCTACAGGATTTGTTTATACCTTACTTTTAATTATTGCTTGGGCTAAGTTATGATGTAATGACTTGCTTTAGTATTTTAGGGGCCAGTATTTCTCTTGATATTAGGGGCTATATTTCATTCATTTTTTCAAAAATTAAATTTTACTGTTGTTATTTATTTTTTTATTTTGGAGTTTTGAGACAGGGTTTTTCTGTGTAGCTCTGGCTGTCTTGGAGCTCACTATATAGATGAGGCTGGCCTCAAACTCAGAGATGAGCCTGTCTCTGCCTTCTAAGTGCTGGCATTAAAGGCATGCACCACCACTGCCTTATTTTATTTTTTTAAAATTAGAATATAATCATATCATTTACCTCTTTCTCTTTCTTACCTCCAGTTCCTCCCTTGTACCCCCCTTGCTCCCTTTTGAAATTATGGCCTCTTTTTTCTTTTTTTGTGTATATATATGTGTGTGTGTGCATGTATGTATATGAATATGACCTCAGGACTGACTGCTTGGTAATGGATAACCAATTATGGGACTTATCCTTGGGGAAGCCATTTCTCCTACTTCAGCATTCCTTAGTTGCCTGTAGTTCTTTGTCTGTTGGGTCGGGCCCCTGAGAGTCCCTATTCCATGTTAGCATGTCTGTTGCTGTTGTTGTTCCTCAGGGCTTGTTTTGGTAGCCATGTTCTTCAGATTTCATGGGTGTAGCTTTCCTGTCCTTTCTAGGAGACACAATTTCACAGCAGATCTCTGGTCCTCTGGCTCTTAAGATCTCTCTGTCCCTCTTCTCCAGTGGTTCCTGAGTGTTGGTTGTGTTTATGTTGTAGATGCATTGATTGGGGCTGGGTGCCCCAGGATCACTTGTTCTCTGCGTTTTGACTGGCTGTGGTTTTCTGCCTGGTCTCCATTTGCCACAAAGGAGCCTTCTTTGATGGGGGTGCAAGCTGTACTTATCTGTGGATAAAAGGATGAGTATGTGGAATGCAGTTATGAATTATATTGGTTTAGGAAAGTGGCAGTACTATGTTCTCCTCTGAGACCCCTGAACACACTAGCCCTGGGTAATTGGCTAGGTTTTTAGTACCAGACCTGATTTCCCTCAAGTTGAGTAGGTTGTCAGTCCAATTAGACAGCTGTTGGTTCCCACCAAGATAAGAGCGATACTGTTGCACCCTTAGGCCACGATGGTTGTTTGAGTAGGACTGTTGGTGGCTTCCCTCCCTGGGAAGCTTGCATAGCACCTTTGGGGATTATGAAAGCTAGTCCTCAGGGAGGAGGCTTTCAGATCAGGGCCAGCTTGGGTCCTCTGGCTCTTGTGTCCAAAGTGCATGTGTGTCTACAGCAGCAGGAAGTTACCTTCAACCTCTGGGAGGTAACCAAGGATAAGCAACAGCCTTGGTCAACCCTGGCCAACACCTTGAAAGGGGATTTGTTATGCATGGCACTAGGGTTAATATTAGACTGTCAGACTAAGTGGGAGAACTTCATTTCAAAATGATTTCTCTCTCTGTGTATGTATGTGCTGTGTGTAGTTTTAGGAAAATGACTAACAGTAGGATTCCTTATGTCTTTTGCAGACATTTTCAGTGTTATTTTCCTTTCTTCCCACCTTTCACTCTGTATGGACCTCTCTCTCCCTCTCTAACTAAAGACCCCCCCCTCCATGTTGTCTATTTCCCCCTTTGAATCACTTAAGTTTCAAGCATATAGTAAGTTGTCACTATCTCAACTGAATGTCTATGCCCACTTTATTTAGATTTTGAGATTTATTCATTGGAGAATTATGCATATATGTGTGTAGCTATGTGCACATGAGAGGCCAGAGGTATCCCATCTCTCTGGATCTGAAGTAACAGATGGTTGGAGCTGTCCATCATGCATGCTGGGAAAACTCAGGTCCTCTGCAGGAAATCTTAACCACTGACCCATCTTCCTATGGCCCCCCCACTCCCGTATTTAGATTTTTAAAAATCAATGTGTAAGAAGGAACCACCAACCACCATGGGCTCTATGGAGAATTATTTATTTAAGACAGCTCAATTTGTGATTAAAATGTCTGTTTTATTTATATTTAATTTTAATAGGAGAAACCAAGAAAAAAATAGAACTGCTTCCTTGCCCCAGCCAGCGGGGTGTCAACGGAGGCGACCTACCTGTGGGAGAGAATGAAAGGGATGGGAGACAAAGAAAGACAGCAAGACAGGGTTCTGATCAAGCTGCAAATTTTATTCTCCTCAGCAAGGCTTATATAGCATGGGAGGGGGAGGGGGAGGGGGCAGGAAGAAGGGAAGGGGTGCAGGACATGCAGGACGTGCCAGACGTGCAGTTGAGGGGGGGACATGCAGCTGAGGGGTCACATGTAGCTGAGGGGGACATGCAGGTCGTGAGGCTGCAGGATGTTGTGCTAGGTGGTAAGGTCACTGGTCAGGTCCCATTGTTCTGTTGCTATGCTACTTGACCGTGGGATGTTCTTTATCTTTGGGGGCATCTGGTTTAGGGCCTGTGGCTTGTTCTCTGGCCTAGCTAGTACTTTTCCATGGTTCATGTTCGGTCCCTGACACTTCCTAGTGTGGGCAAGTTCCATGTTCATTCAGAATAATTCTTTAGCTTTTGAGGTAGTCACTCTGTGGATAGAGGTTACAGAGCCTTATAACTGGGAATGTGTAGACTCTAGACAACTCACGGAACTGAAGATAATGAACTATTCATTCACTAGAATGTATTTTTAGTTGCTTACAATGTCTCTAACAACTTCTAATAACCCCCAAAGCCTTGACAGAATTACTGTTTCATTGAGGTGTGTGGCTTAAATTTAGACTCATGACATGTTTGAATTTGAAAAATGAGAATAAAAAAAGTCATGCTTGTATTTGAGGAGCATGAAAATAGTATATATATGTATATGTGTATATATATATATATATATATATATATATATATATATATATATATATATATATTTAGTGTTTTTTGGGGGATAATCTTGGTTAAAAGCCAAATCTAGCATAGAAATTTAATTCTAAGAGAAAAATACTGTGATACATACAGTAGAACATGTGTGGACCTCAGCATTAAAGTGTGTAATTAACAGGAACAGATATTGTGATGCATTTCAATATATTTTGATGTCTTAATTATATAACATGAGTTTTTTGAAAATTTAACATTTTTCTTACTCAGTTTTTGTA
>NC_081422.1:19196186-19273686 GCF_949786415.1 Peromyscus eremicus
CAGCAACCCCAGAGACATAGTGTTACTGGCCATTCTCTTACCCAAGAAGGCCTTTCATGGTCTTCTGCTTCTCAAGAGCTAAGACTTACTTCTCTGTCCTGCACACAGGGCTCTGACAACTTTGTTTTCTGCTCACCATTGTTAATCAAATTGGAAAACTTCTAAAAAAAAAATGGCCCCTTTCTGTAAGTTCTTGCTTCCCTATGATCATTAATTCCTATCCAACTGAATGATTGTAAGATGAATTGCTAAATGGTCTTATCAGTACAAAACCCAGAGCCAGATATTGGGGTGAAAACCAAGAGATCAGAGGAACAGGACAAGCCACAGTCAAAGTCACCTTACCGACTCCTCAACCTCCAAAGAGACCTACTTCCTGTATACCCATGCCTATATGCCTTTCTGACCCTGCCCTCTTACTTCCTCTCTTTGCCCAGTTACATCACTTTCTCTTTCTGCCCAGCTCTATCACTTCTTGTCTGTCTGTACAGGCCTCCAGACCTTTATGGTTAGTGCTAGAATTAAAGGTGTATGCTGCCACACCTGCCTGGTTCTGTTCCCAGTGTGGCCTTGAACTCACAGAGATCTGGATGGATCTCTGCTTCCTGAATGCTAGGATTAAAGGCGTGTGCTACCATTGCCTGACTTCTACGTTTAATATAGTGGCTAGCTTTTTCCTCTGATCCTCAGATAAGCTTTATTAGGGGGCACAATATATTGGGGGACACAATATATCACCACAAATGATCCTCCCTTGCTTTTTGGCAGTGTTGAGAATATCCAGAGTCTTTGGCTACAAAGACAAGTGAAGTATGGCTTCCTCTTATAAGAATGTTGTCATTTAGTATGTGAGTTCGCAATTTCAGCAATTTAATGTGATGTGGTAACTGAGTCACTGGTTTCATGTACATTAAGTGTGACCAGTTGTAGAGCTTCCTATTAAACCTTATGCTTCCCCCCTCACACCTCACATCTCTTACCCTGTGTCTCACATGACCTATGGCATGCCATGGAAATGACAAACTGTCCTTTTTGAGACTAGTGATCTTCTGGATGATGTCTTGGAATTGAGAGCCATATAAAGAAGCTCAACTGACTAACTGAAGAATGAGAGGTCGTGGAGAAGAGACCTGAGGTACCTCAGTCAATGGCAACACAGTGGCAGCCATGTTTCTCCCCACTGTACAATGTCATATGGAAGAGCTTGCGGGGAGGGGGAAGCTTTCAGACCTGGGAAGAGACCACCCCTTGCAGGACTCCTAGAGGTGAAAAGAACTTGGCAGACGGCCTGGCCAGTAAAAGCCTCTTAGCTAAGGCTCACTGCAAGTGTGGCCTCTACCTTAAACTAACCCAAGGCCACTAGGAGCTGTCCTTGCACCATTCCGCTCCTCCCCTGCAGTTATTCAAACCAGCCAGTCCTAAACTGCTTCCTCTTGCTGGGTCTTCAGGAAAGTCCCAATAAAGACTTTGGCATAAGCCTCCCTTCCTTCCACTCCTATTTCTTCCCTTTGACTATAACCTAACCATTCCCCACGTGTCTCTGCTTAACTAGCTGGGTCCCCTTCTCTGCAGAAATGACGATCTTTCAAGGTCATTAGCCTTTCTGCATCACCCCCCAGTCACCTCTCATGAGGTCACGTTTCAGAACAAGCACCAACTCGTTGGTTCTCTGCTTTAGTCAAGCCCTCAGATGATTGCAGCTACAGGAATGAGCTCAGAAAGGCTGGCAGAACTTCCTGGCCAAGTCCAGCCTCAATTATGAAGTCATGAGAAAATGGATGTCTGTTTTATAGGCACCGAACTGTGCTTCCCTGGAAAACTGAGAGTTTCCCAGAGCACACCCTTCCAGACTGTCAGGCTCCGACTCAAGGAGAGCTGTGTCACAACCCTAGCTTGTAGGTGACTACCTCAACCCAGAATCAGCCCTCCCTAGTCCGTAGAGATGGAACTGAATTCTGTCCAATGCAGTGCCGTAATTCCTCTTGCTGCAAAGAGATTATGTCTCCATTTTCATCTTCATTTCAACATTTCTTTGCTTTATGTGAATTGATGCTTCGTTGATTTTTCCTTTGAATCAGTTACAGCATCTACTTGTTTGTACATTAAACTAAATCCTTAACGTGTACTCATTATTACATTAGTCATAGTTTTACCTTATCCTGAAATTATCTCAACGGGGTTTTAAAATTTTGTTTGTTTGTTTAGGAATCAAATCTCAGGTCTTGCATATGCATTCTACCACTAAGTTATATCTCAGGACTCTTCTCTTTTTCTTGTTTTTCTCTTTTACCCCCCCCCCCCCCATGTCCCATTTTCTTTCCCTTTTGGTAACAGAAATTAAGGCCAGGGCTCCTTTAATGCTACGTTTTACCGCTGAGCTATATGCTTACTTCTTTTTAAATTTTTATTTTAAAACAGGATCAATCACACTAAGTTAGCTACTCAGGCTGGTCTTGAATTTGTTTTCCAATTTGGAGAAAGAGCCTCACTAAGTTCTCTAGGCTGGGCTTGAACTCGTTCTGTAATCCAGAAAGGCCTGGGGCTTATGCTGCTGCCGCTCAGTGTCCTGAGTAACCAAGACACAGCCTACGTAAAAATACTTCCTAAAAGCCTGTTTTGAGATACAGCACGGGGTGGGTGAAGGCACTAACAGCTGAGTCAATCACATACAGACTACTGGTCTATATTTCTTTTCTACCCACATTAACAGTAGAAACCACCACTTCTTTGTTGCATAGACAAGTGTTTATAAAGGAAACAATGGAGACACACTCCTGTAGCACTCTGGCCAAGGAGACCCTCACAGTGATGGGGAGGAGGGCTCCAGCTCTGCCCACTGGCTTGTTTGTGTCCAACCAGACATCACTGTGCAGCAGCTGTCTAAACTTGCAAGTTTGTAAACATCCCAAACCTCATTTTTGATGAACCCATGCATAAGATTACAGTTAGCACTCAGTAACAGTATGTAGCAGATGCCTTTGATGGCCCGACTGACATCGATTTCCTCACTCCCAAGCAGAGCCCTGGGTTCACATAGAAATCCACATTGTCTCCAGATCCAAAGCAGAGTCAGAAACAGTGGGAAGCACTGAATGATCCTGCTCAGGATAAATAGACAGGCGTGATGTTGATTTCTATTCCATGTTGGGAGAAAGTGTTCTCTTTTTTCACATTTTATTATTATTATTGTTTTCTTTCTCTCTCTTTGGGTGAATCAAGAAGAAAACGAACGCCAGTGGCTGCAGGCATTGCAGGTAAACAAGAGGAAAAACAGCCTCAGGACCGATCCCGTCAGTGGGAATTAGAAGCACAGAAGGCCCAGAGCTGCGCGCCCAGAGCCAAGCCTGGTGTTCAGTGCCCGTGCTCTGGGTTCTGTTGGTGTGAGGAGGCACCCTCCCCTGAATCTGTACTGAGGGCTCTGAGTGCTGGCCAGGGAGAACTGGAAGGGCCAGTCTATTTCCCGTACACTATGAAAGGACAGTGCAGTTTTATCACGTGACCAGCTTAAATGATTATTCCCCTGAAAACCAAAACTCAAGTGTGATTGGGACATTGGCCTTGATATTCATTGCCTGTAGCCATAATTCATTCCTGTCAAAATCAGTTTTTTTCCCCTGCCAAACTGCTGAAATCATAAATTTCGAGAGTTTGGCAAAGAGGTTTTTTTTTCCCATTAGAGATAACATTTTTAGCTGTGATTTCTACCCATTATGTTATATTTAAAAAAATAGTCAAAGTCTCACTTCTGTTACAGTATATTCTTTAAACATCTGCTCTTACCACTACAAAGTAATGTCTGTAACTCAGGCCATCTTTTTGAGTGTGGTAACAGAGCTGGGATCTTTTTATTTCTGGCAAAAATTTGGAGTCTTAGTTAGGGTTGTATAACTGTGATAAAATACCATGACCAAAAGCAACATGAGGATGAAAGTGTTTATTTTATCTTACAGCTTATAGTCCATCATCCAAGGAAGTCAGGCCAGGAAGTCAAGGCAGGAACTTGGAGGCAGGAATGGAAGCAGAGGCCACGGAGGAGTGCTGCTTACTGCCTTGCTCTCCGTGGCTCACTCGGACTGCTTTCTCATATAACCAAGAATAACCTTTCCAGGGGTGGCCTCCCCCACAGTGGGCTGAGCCTTCACACATTAGTAATTAATTAAGGAAATGCCCCCACAGACATGCCCATAGGTCTCTCTGATGGAGGCAATTCCTTTGTTGAGGTTTCCTCTTTCCAAATGACTCTTTCTCATGCCAATTTGACAAAACACCAACCAGCACTTGGCGTACTAGATTTAAGCTTCGGAGCATTCTTCTGAGCACTGTTTCGCCAAAATGCAGACATGTGCACACACACACACACACACACACACACACACACACACTCATGCACATACATGAGCATGCACACACATGCTCACTTAGGATTCTTTTGGAGAACATAAAAACACAAGCTCACAGAAGGAGGAGGACATGCAATCATTAACAGGGTACCGGCCTCCTACTCTCTAAATGCTTGAAAACAACAATCAGATTTTAAGACATGGGACCAGACAAGGGAGTTCATCCAAATTGGTGCCCCCCCTACCATGTTTTTTATTCTGGAGTTTCTGTAATAGAGAGACTAACTGGCAAATACTTAAAGCTTGGAAAAACGGCAAAAGTTGATGCTTTATAAATGAAGTCACGGGACAGATGATTGTGTGCTTTTTATGGCAATCTGTTTTATCTCCTGAAGAGACTTGTGGTCCCACTCTGACTTGGCATGACCATTCAAGCAGAGCTCTGGTGTGCTCCAGTAGTATACAGGAAAAACTCCAAGGTCCGTGGTCAATTTGGTCTCTGAACTTGCCTTTCAGTCTTCCATCAGTCTTGGGCTCAAGTCTGAGTCCCGCTTAAGGTTAAATGTCAAATCTGGTCTGCTGGCACAATTCATTAAAAGACGATTTGCCTGTGATAACTACTTAATGTGTCTGCAGTATATTTTTACCATAGACAAAATCAATGGAGATGATCAATAAAAAGAATGATCACGGATTTCCGGACAGCTCCACAGTGGCAGGAGCTGGGAAGCCCAGGCAAAGGGCTTGCAGTGTCTTGCCTGTCTCCTGCCATCGGAAGCTGTACCTAGAGGCGGGCCCACAGCTCCTCTACGCACTGACCCATTGCCTTGATCTCTTCCCACTCCTGGCTGGCGCCTGTCTTTCTCTGAGGAGAGATGAACTGTGGTGAGTCTTGAGCCTATGCTGATTTTTACTCTCAACTCCAACTTCAGAACCAGGGCCACCAAGTACTCACTCAAGCTGAGGGAGGTTTCACTGCCTGCTTCCAACTGAACAGGCCAGGTCTTCAGTTCCCCAGTTCTCTACATGGTTAATTTCTCTGTATACGTCTTCCATATAAAACAGAGTTGAATCCTTGTGGTAATATTTTGTTTGTACTATAACAAATAAATCTCGCCTGGAGATCAGAGTGCAGAGCTAGCCACTAGAGGCCAGGCAGTGGTGGCACACACCTTTAATCTCAGCACTTGGGAGGAGGAAACAGGAAGTGATACGGCTGGGCGGAGAGAGGAAGTAATAAGGCAGGGTGGAGACAGGAGCTTGACCCTTGCAGGCTGAGAATTTGGGAGAGGTAAGAAGTCTCTCTAGTGGCTGGCTCCTTTACTGATCTTTCAGCATTTACCCCAATATCTGGCTCCGGGTTTTTACTATTAAGACCAATTAGGATTCAATCCTCTTACCATAATGAGTTGCCCAGGGCAGGTGAGTGTGGACTCAGACCCTTGTTGCTTCCGAGGGTTGAATCCACGCTCCCGGGACTACTCTGTCAGCTTCCAGTTACATGAGAAGATCTACTCTTAAATATTGGGAATTCCCTGATTGTAGCTGACTGGTTAGTGGCACTATTATTATGTGTATTGTAAAGGTGAAGCAGGCAGAGGCTAGCTGAGGTGGCTCGGCATGCTAGTGGCAATATCTGGTTTTGACCCTCCTATCTCAGTCCACTGACCCCAAACTCCTAACTTCTTTCATGGTAATTTTCTAACTTTATGGGGGTCCTATAAAAGTATAGATCCCTTTTCTTCACATCTCAAGATTCCACTTAGGAACTTCAGGTTGATGTTCTGGGGGATCTTTGTGTTCTTTTACCCCTGCCAAGCTCAGTTCTGTCCAAAGTCTATGTTCTTCCATCACTGTGGGGTGACGGTACTGCAGCTTCCACTCATACTCACCCCGGTGCCCAGCGAATTCATACACAGGGAGATCGCTACACAAGATCAAGACACCCCAGTTCTTGGGATCAGGCAGTGAAAAGTGAGGAGACTCAGGGAGGGTGTGGGGAGTGCCACAGCTTCTTCCCCCCTCTTGAGCAACGTTGTTTGATTTGCCAAAACAGACATCTTGGGTGGTTGAAACAACCAGCTTTATTTGCTTATCCAATGGACCACCTCATTACTAGGATGTCAAATGCCTGTAAAACAGCAACATGAAGGTCATGAGCTTTCACTTCTGGGAACATGTGTGAAGGGATGAGGGAAATGGTGCACATGTTATTTTTACTCCAAGAGAAGCCAACACGGCTCATTGTCATTCATATTTCTCTGGCTTTGCCAGTGAGACATAGCATCTAAGTGTAATATTGTAGGAAGCCATGAAACCAAATTTTTGAATTTTCCCCAAGAATTTCATTTTTAATAATATAAAAAAAAAATCACCCAGCCCATGTGTTCCATAAAAAAATAAATGAATGTTTTCCCTCTTGAACCAATAAAGTAAATGAAAACTGGAAGCCACCTAATGTTTTCTGTGTAGCTCATCCAGACGGCCTGAAAGACTTGGAGAAAAAGTTATTGCATATTTGCTGATGGGAGAAACTGAGGAAGCACCATCCGTGTCCAGATGTGGCTGTGGGAAGGTACCTGCCAGCTTCTCCCATTTGGTTAAGCAGCTCCCTGGAGGATTGGAGCAAAGCCCAGAGCCTGGAGTATGGCAAGTTCCAGCTCCGCCCACACGTCCAGCTTCGTTTCCAGCTGGGCCCTTCTCATCCCCGAGGATCTGTGGTCCTTCAGAGGTCACGGTGCTGCATACCTTTGCTCACAAGTTCCCCTCGCTGACACACTGTCCAGCTCCTTTCCCACACATCAGTTGTCCATTCATCCATCGCTCACTCATCACTACTGGCTGCCACAGCTCCTTCCTGGCTGCATTCTCAGGCCCTCCTGTAGTGCTTCAATATCCAGACATTTATGTGTCTTTGGTATTCATGGCTCAGGCCAGGTCCTCATCTCTCCCCAAAACAAAACACAGAGAACATTTTGAAAGCTGGATCCTGTTAATTTATCTTTAGTTTCCCAGGATGGATCACATTGCCCGGCACAGAATAAATGCTCATTAAATGCTTGTTGAAGGCCTAAGTGGACAAACCAGCAGACCTGGAGCAATGTGAGCAAAAACAAAAACAAAACAGTGATGAGGCCCTGAACCCCTTCTGCTCTCTGCAGGAAGCTGAAGGAAGGACTGGAGCGAGGGGCCCAGGCAGCTTTGAGGCCAGTGTTTCCCAGGAGCCCTATCATCTGGGCCTGAGGAATGTAAACACTGGAACTATAGTTCAGATTCCCTTCAATGATAAATAACTTCTCCTTCCATTAAAGCCAGGAGGAAGGAAAACTGACAGTCACTTTGGGAAAGTGATTTGTGCTGTACTGCCAGGGAACATGTTTGTGACTGTCATGGGTATTTGGGCAAAGGCTCTACCCAGAGGGCTGGGATCACTTATAGCCTATCCCATTTGGAAGGAGACTTTTTAAGACTTTTCTCACTTGGAGAGGAAGAATAACACCTGACATCCACTGCCCCCCCCCCCCATCTTTGTACTGAATGAGAAAACCCAGGCTTTGACCACAACGTCCCTCAGTGCTCCAGGACAAAGGCTGGAAAAGGAATCTCTGTCCTATGGCCATGCAGGTGTCAGCCTCCCCACCAGGGGGCTGGAGCCCAGCCATCTTGACTTATCTACTCAGGCCTCTGTGAAAGGGGTCTGCTCCCAACCTAATGGGCTGTCCTTGCTTGCTTTCATTGGATTAGGGAGATGTGCTATCTCTAAGCCTCTTCTCCTCACGGAAGGTCTGGGTATTGGCACTTTTTTGGTGGGAGAGTAGGAAGCTGAGGATGCTGATTGAGAGGGGGCCTTTGTAAGATGGAGCTGGGAGACAATATTGTATTTGCAAGTTTTTCTCTTCAGCACCGTATGTGTGTTATCAGTAAAGAGAAGAAGATGGGGCTGAGGTAGAGATGAAATGGGAAAAGGAACAGAATTAATCTTCACAAGAGCCTGGTCTGCCTTGTAGCATAGCTTTTGTACATATAACTTCACTGAATCACTGAAAACCCCCGAGACTTGGGCCACTACCTGCCTGCACAGGAGAAAAACTGAGTGACAGAGAACTAAGGATAAAGCGACTGTCCAAGGCATGCAGGAGGAATGGGACCAGGAGGCCAACGTAGAGTGGGAGGGTAGTTAATAACACAATATACAGTTTTATTAGAACAGTTTGGAATCAAGGCAGCTCACATTCCCTGTGTGGTTTTCTGCCAGGCAGCGTCAGATTTAATCTTTGTAAAATTTCCGTAGGAAACTTTTCGGGGAAACTGAGACTTACAGAAGTCGTACAATGTGGCCAAAGTCAGAAGCTGGGGGTGTGTGGAGTTAGAACTCAGACCTGGAGTGGCTAGAATTGTAACCCCTGTTGGTCTGAGGCAGGATGAAGCACTTCTGTTAGACAGGGGCTTTCAAAACGGAGCAACAGGAGGACCGCGCTTCTGCTGGCCACTGCGCTTCAAGAGAAAACAAACTGAGACTGTCTTCCCCGGCAGGTATATTATTACGGTAATGAAGCCCTCCCAGAGATACCAAGTTAGGTCTGGCAGAAACCACAGGGCTTCCCAGGCTAAAGAAGGGCTGGGGAAGTGAGAGGGCAGGCCTGGACTCAGATGAAAGCACATCCTCTTGGCTTGGCAAGCTCCACATCCCATTTCCACTTTCTTCCCTGATGCTGAGGTAAGTGCAGGCTCCCAGACGTCAGAAAAGCTGATGCGTCTCTGCTGTGGAGGAAAGTATTCTTCGACACTACTCTTCTTGAAGGAGGCTGTTTAAGTTCACGTAACCAATAAAATGTAGAAGTGATTGCAGGTTTCTGAGAAATCTTCAGAAGTCAGCCTGTTTCCTGGGACACTTACGTTGGGGAATATTATTTTAAGGTGTGTTACTTTTGTTTATGTTGTATTTGTTTAACTCTGTGAAGCTGTGTTACTGTGCCTGTCTAGAATACCTGATGAGCTAATAAAGGACTGAACAGTCAATAGCAAGGCTGAAGAAAGGGTAGGCAAGGTTGGCAGGCAGAGAGAAGATATAGAAGGAGAAATCTGGGAGAAAGAAGAGAAAGAGCAAGAGAAGGGAGAGGACACAAGGGTCAGCCACCCAGCTACACAGCCAGCAACAGAGTAAGAGAAATAATGCAAGGTATACAGAAATAGAGAAAGGTAAAAGCCCAAAGGCAAAAGCTAGGCAGGATAATTTAAGTAAAGCTGGCAAGAAACAAGCCAAGCTGAGGCTGGACATTCATAATTAAGAATTAGCCTCCGTGTGGGTGATTTATTTGGGAGTTGGGTGGAGGGCCTCTCGAAAGAGTTAAAACATCCAACAACACACTTGCGTTCCAAACTCTGAGCTTCCATGTAAGAATTCTGAATGGGGCAGTGCTTCTGTGCTGTGAGGAAACCCAGCTCACAGGAAGTTCAACAGGCCCAAATGAAGTTCCAGCCCAAAGCTATTAGTAACCACTAGGTGTGAGAGAGGACATTTCCAAATGATTCTAGAGCACAGTACTGTAACTGTGGGCCCCAAGCCTGTCTCTGTATTTTCACAGGGGACACTCTAGACATCTTGGAGCAGCTGCCGGCTAAGCTATTGTACATTATCAAAAATCTTCATGGTGCATATTCCATAATCACAAATAAATTGGTTGTTCTGGCTTGATATACATCAATAGTTACTAAAATCCAGGCCAAAGTCTCACTTCTCAATAACTTGGGTTGGAAACACACGGCCGCAGCTCTCCATAGGCTTTACATGTTGATCTCAGTGGCATCCTTTGAGATAGGCGCTTCTGACCACACAGTTGAATCAGCTACCTTATCAGTGTCTATTCTAACTCAGCTCCTTGGTTCTAATCTGTCCCCTTCCCATCCTTCATTTGTAGCTGACAGCCTTAACCCCTGCCCCACTTCCTTTCCCATTTGGATGGCAAATGCCTTTCAGTCCTCTTAGCCTCCAGGGCACAAGTTTCCTGTGAACTCCGGAGCCATTTATGTAGTTAGCCAGACCCCTGGGAGTGCTCTGGGCTCCTGCAGTCTGGCCTTTTGTGAAAGTAGCCTGGTATGAAACAGCCTTAGCAGATACCTACTGGTGCAATTTCAGGTTGTTAAAATGCTTCAAAGAGCTAGGTGAATTCATTTCTCCTGCATTGATGCCTGGTAGGAAGCCTTTCCTTCTTGGGGTGAGTTCATTATGGTACCCCAGCGCTAACTCACTTTTAGCAAACAAGCAGCTCACAAGTAGAGATTAAAGGTAAGAGCCCAAATTAGGCTCCACTTGCTCTTTTATTTTGTCTTTTCTGAATTGACCCTGAAAGTTAGCATCTACACAGTATGGTGTGCAAGTGAGATATGGGCCCTGCTTTTCTCAGGGTCCTCTCTACTTAGTAGTTAGAGGCCTCATGTAACCCTCTGAGGTCCTCTCCTTATCTGCAGGATGCAGATCATAATCCCTACCCAGGGTTACTGTAAAGGCGGAATAAGATAACATCGGTAGCCAGACGGGATAGAAGTTTGGCTAGTTGGAAGACAGGGTCTAGGATCTTATGATTTCTATTCTATTTGTTACTGTTTGTGCTTATCTTTCAGCAAATCCTGTTGACTCCACCTTCCAAGTAAAGCTCGGATCCACCCAGTCCCTACCGCCTCTGCTGTCAATCACCTGGTGTGCTGGTGGTTTTTGTCAGTTCGACACAAATTAGAGTCACCTGGGAAGAGGAAACCTCAACTGAGGAATTGCCTCCATGGCATTTCCTTAATTAGTTATTAATGTGGGAAGGCCCAGTCTGCTGTGGGCGGTGCCACCCCTGGGCAAATGGTCCTGGGTTGTGTAAGAAAGCAGGCTGAGCAAGTCATGAGGTGCCGGTCAGTAAGCAGAATTCCTTCACAGTATCTGCCTCAGCTCATGCCTCTAGCTCCTGCCCCAACTTCCCTCAGAGATGGACTGTTACCCGGAAGTGTTAGATGAAATAAACCCACTGCTTCCCAAGTTGCCTTTGGTCATGATGTTTGTCATGGTAACAGGAAGTAAACCAGAATAGTCAGTGTTCTCAAATCTGGTTACCTGGTTTCATCCTGGATGCCTTTTGGTCCCCTGTCCCGTGGCCTCCCCCCCCCCCCCCCCCCCCCCGCCCGCAACAGCAGGAATAGCCCTATTACATTTTCTCCTGTCTTTTCTAGGTCTTGTTGAGTCAGAAGTCTCCTAAGAACCATTAGGAGACTATCTGTTTCAGGACGCAACATACTGACAGTCTCTGATTTTTTTGGTTGTTTTTTTTTTTTTTACTCCAGAATCTTGAGCCCTGGCAGCTCTAACAAATTGGGTTTAGCCATTTGACCTTTAATAAGCCAACTAAAGAGACTAGCAGTAGTGAAAAGCAGAGAGAGAACATTAATTCCACATAGCCACACTGAGAAGAAGAATAAATAACAAAATGACCCAGTGACCCTCGGATTTATCTTCAGATTTAAATAGAGGGAAAGAAATGTGCATAACTAAGCAGTCTTGTTCAAGGTATAGTCCTGCCCATCATTGACCCATCATTATCTTGGCTCCAATCTCTCCTGCAAGGTGGTCTAATGAGTTGTCAGAAGTGTGAACTGTCTTCCTGGGAGGCATTCCTCCTCTGAGTGGCACCAAGCTTCAGTTATAGGGAAAGCTTGGAAAATCCAATTTATTGTAAAGGCTCACTGTAGCTTGAGTTTTCCTGACTGGCCCACAGTCAGGCAGATCTCTCTCACCTGCCAGTCCCACAGCCACTCAGACCCGACCAAGTAAACACAGAGACTTATATTGGTTACAAACTGTGTGGCCGTGGCAGGCTTCTTGCTAACTGTTCTGACAGCTTAAATTAATCCATTTCTATAAATCTATACCTTGCCACATGGCTCGTGGCTTACCGGCATCTTCACATGCTGTTTCTCATCGTGGTGGCTGGCAGTGTCTCTCTGACTCAGCCTTCCACTTCCCAGCTTTATTCGCTTCCTTGTCCCGCCTATACTTCCTGCCTAGCCACTGGCCAATCAGTGATTTATTTATTGACCAATCAGCAACACACTTGACATACAGACCATCCCACAGCAGCTCACTGCCTCGACTGCCCAGCAGCCAAACAAGTGTCTTTCCTTTGAATGTCTTTGCGGAACACTTACAATTATGACACTGAAGCAATGCGCATTCAGTAGAAACCACACTTTATACACTAGGCTTTGATCTTCTCCCCGGCTAGCCAACTGTGGTAAGCTCTCTCTTGACACTGGCCAATAGCTCTCAGTCAGCCATGTGATTAGGAAGGACACAAGGACTCTGCAGCATGCTGCCCACAGTTCAGTAAATGCACAGTGTTTAAAACTCTGTTATAAAATAGGTTTTCAGTTAGATACTAAATGCATTTTCAGCTCAGTGTTTTCAATTTGTGATGGGTTTAAGGAAGAGGCAGCTCATCAGAAGTCAAGGGACCTCCATACACTTTGGAAAGCTCAGTGCAAAATTCAAGTGTGAGGTGGAAGTTGGGCACTGGTGGCACATGCCTTTAGTCCCAACACTCAGGAGGCAGGGGTAGGGGTTTCTCTGAGTTCAAGGTCAGCCTGGTCTACAGAGTGAGTTCCAAGACAGCCAGGGATACACAGGGAAACCCTGTCTTGAAAAAACAAGAAGTGTAAGGTGGAGCCTGTGAAAAATTCATTCAAATTACCAAGATGTAACAGGACAGCAGAAAACCAATAATGAGATCTTCTGAGTCAGGACACCATGTGACACCCAAGCATGTACACACCACAATGCTGTCCTGATCCTGTTCAAACTCTACTTATGTCCCATGTGCCCTGAAGACCAATTTTAGGAGGTTTATTAACTCTGCTAATTTCATTCACACCACCTCTTGAAGTTATTGTAGGGCTAAAGAAGTTATGAGCACTGCTCTAGGACCAGCCGTCATTCAGGGCTTCTAAACAATCCATTTTGACTTTGTAGTGGATCATAAAACAGTCTGGATTCACAAATCACTGAAATGATTGTCCCTGTCCTTTGACTAGGCCACAGTCTCCCCTTGAAGACAGCACTGAGCGGTGAGGCTGGAAGAGTCTGAGGAGAGTAAGTAAGTCAGCTCGGTTGCTGGTTTGGAGAATGATGTAGTCATTGCTGGTCCATCTCTGCTGAGACCAATGGTCTGACTGTGACCAGTGATCTGTTTACTGCCTTCAAATACAGCCCCACAATCCAGATGTCACCAGATGACTTAGTTAATGACGATAACTGATGGTAGAGTCTCCTAAAGAATCGCTGGGGTAGGTAGTTCCTCTTTGGGGGACTTACTTCTTCCATCTTCAGAAGAAAGACTGCACTATTTAAATGTTACTTTGAGTATTAAGCAGACTTTAAAACCCTCTTGTGCTTTGAGTTTGCTGGAATTAGGCGTCACGAAAAGCAAGCTTCTGGCTGCTTCTATTTTATTTACATTTTCCCCCTGAAAAACGAAGAGAAAACTTTTGTGTATTTTCATAATAGGTCTGTGTTCACGTCAACTTTACAGATGACTCGTTCTCCTACTCTGAATAAGGTTTGCCTAACTGAGGCCAAACCTAGCTTCTCCTATGAATATTCTTTTAAAAACCAAGTTGCAAAAGTCACAGTGGGCTGAAGAAATATGCAATAGAAACGCATTGCTTAAACATGAAAGTTATCTCCAGGTTTCTACAGAATTCCGAAGCACATATGTTTTCACTGCACAAGCTGTGAGGGTACTAAATGATACTATCAGGAATAGAAGCTGAGTGCTTTGGTGATAATTTACCACTGAACAAATGGGTTTGAACCTATGAAGCTCTTTCCTACAAGACTTCAAAGCGTTCCTGCAAAGATACCTATAATAGTGTCCCAGACTACTCAAAAACTTCTGAGTACATTTAAATCTTAAAGTGAGAATGCTTGTTTTTCTCTAGGCCGAAAGTAACATACTTGCATAAGAGAACAGGTGACCATTCATATTTACAAAGGTGAACTTTGCTTCACTCCAGCTTTTGTCTTTGATAGGGACTGTTAATATCTCAAGGTAGCCTGGCTTGTAGTGATGGCTTCAGTGTCCATTAAACGGCAGGCATCTGCTTAAAGGGAAGTAAAACCTCACATAGTCCTGGGTCCTGAAATTGACCCAAGAATTCTGATTGAGTCAAATGTATCTGGAATCACAGGTACTTGTTTCTTTCTCTTTATATGACATCCTGGGGATTCAGTTTTGTCACTGGTTCTAGGCATGTTCTCACAAAAGCAAGAGCAATTTCATCACGACTCAGACGTTGTCTGGTGAAGGAGACAGCCTACTCTATGAGGGGAAGGGGTCTGGACTACCACGACTCTGTGCAAACTGAACAAAAATGCTCAAAAGACTGAAGACTGAGGAATTTTCCACCACGTAGAACAGTGATTCTCAACCTGTGGGTCACAACCCCTCAGGGGGTCAAACGACCCTTTCACAGGGGTCGCACATCAGATATCCTGCATATCAGCTATTTACATTACGATTCATAACAGTGGCAAAATTACAGTTACGAAGTAGCAATGAAAATAATTTCATGGTTGGGTGGGTCACCACTACATGAGGAACTGTATTAAAGGGTCACGGCATTCGGAGGATTGAGAAGCGCTGCTGTAGAGGCGCTCTGGACAGACGCTGTTTGTGCTCAGGAATCAGCAAGAATCTTGCCTTCGGTGATCTTCATGGCCTTAGTGCCTGCCCCTCCTCCTCCGACCATCACTGTGCCAACAGTCAGAGCGGAGCTCAGCTCTAACCCATGCAGACTGAGACTTTCCTTTTCTGATCCCGGAATCCACCAAGCCTCAGCTTCCTTTCTGGTCTGCCCATTCTTTCCTCACGTGTGTAGAGCCTTCTTCTTGCTTGGAGTTACCTGGACAGCCTTTAAGTCTCCTTGGTGGGGATTTTGTATCTCAGAAGGGTTGCTCGGCTGTCACATTTCCCAGTTCAGGTTACTGTGGCATGAGGAGGGTAGTGCTCTTATGCCCGAGACGTGTTTGACAAATTCTTTAAATCCCTTGTATTTGAGTCATGGCACGTTTAGGGATAGACTTAAATATTCAATGTTTTTATAAGAGGAAAAATGTAAGAGAACCTGAAAATAGGAGAGGATCTTGGGGAGAGAAGGGGATCAGTGGGAGGAGGAGAGGACAATAGCGGCAACTATGATCCAAGACCATTATCTATGTATAAAATAGTGAAAGAATAAATAAACTTTTAGGCTAAGATAAATACATTGAAACGATAAAATAAAAATTAATTAGCTTGAATAAGGACACTGACAATATCTAGCAATTTGTATTTACAAATATGGCAGACTCATAGGATGGTTATGTAGGATTAAAAAAAACTAAGATCTCTGTCTTTTTACTCCATGCCTCATGACCAGAAAATTCTTTTGCTACCTCCTAAATACCTGTTGTAAGACGGCATATATGAGTGTGCATGCTTGCATGTGTGTGCACACATGAATATACACTGTTATAAAATGAGGTGGCAGTGAGGTAATGCATCTGTATTAAGAAGAGACCCAAACAGTTTATTCATGGTACTCTTACCCTTGTTCAGGACATCCGTGTCTCTACAGCTTCACCCTCACTCCTCAGCTCGGGAAGAAATGAAGAGGTCATAGCCCGGGCCAGGAGAGGGGCTCTGCATGTGTGAGGAATAGACTGTGATTGCAGGTTATAAACATCTGAATTCTGCATTTTCTTTGATTCTTCCTTGGTAGGTGATGAGGGCACGCTGCTTTTTCAAAGAAGCTCCATGTTTATGATGCTCTGTGAGTGGAGGGGTCGGGGCAAAATGTATGTAAAGTAATTAATGGGCCTGGGACAGAGGAGTGTGTCCTCACACTTATTTGTACTAGAATAAGATTAAATTCTCTGTCTCCAAGTGTCCCTAGGCTCTGTACATACTTATCTATCATGCACTGAGGCCAAGGAGCTACTGTCCCTGAAGTAGTATGCAGCCTGGACCTTGGGTGTGTCAGCGGTCACCTGGGAGTTGGGTGAGTTGGTCTGGTGGTATCTGTTGCTTTGAGAAAGATAACTTGCAGCTGGGAGGCCCCAGAAGTATCTCTGCTGCCTAGGTGATAGGTCTAGTCCCTAAGGATAGTTAGGATTTAGACACTCCCTTTAGGTCAGCCCAATCTCATTTGGATTTTTTGCTGTATTGAAAATGTTCCATAATTGGCATTGTCCAAAATGTGTGGTTACTAAGGAGCTGGGATGCAGATAGTGGGAATGAGAAGAGAATGTTCAGGGTTTAATTAAGCACAATAGCCATGTATGGATGTCTATTGGTTGTGGGTACTGGACAGCATAAAACTCGAGGGGAAGCCAGAAAATAGTGTCTTAGAAGCAGGAAATCACTAGGCAGAAACCAGAGCAGCACACGTTTTCACAGCACTGAGGCCCAGACCTCAGTGAAGAGATAGATAGAGACAGACGGTGCAGACAACTCGGGGGATATGTGCCAACCTGATGGCAGTTTAAAGAGTTCAACAGTCATTTTTAGGCAACGAAAGCTAGGGAGTGAAGGTCTGGATCAATCACAGCATGTTGCTCAGCTACAGAGCCCTTAGTCCAGCAGTATGGAGGACCAGAGTTTCTGATTTGACCAGATAGAGGCTGGAAAGGTAAACACTGAGAAATGTCACTGCAGAAACTGTTAGGGAGCTCCCAGTGCAAGCCAGACACTGTTCAAACAGCTCTATTTAGTTTAGTATTGGTTAAGCTACTGGCTCTCAAGTTCAAGAATAGCAATGAGGGGACCTGGGATCTGACTCCATTGATCAAGTGCCTTCTTCACAAACATGATGATCTGAGTCTGGACCTCTAGGAGTCAATATATGAAAGCTGGGCAAGTGGCATTGACATATCATTCCATTGTTGTGGGGGGCAGAAACAGGTGGGTCTATGGAGCCCATTGGCCAGCAAGCCTAGCCCAACTGATGAGCTCCAGATAGAGTGACAGATGCTACGAGAGAGAGAGAGAGAGAGAGAGAGAGAGAGAGAGAGAGAGAGAGAGAGAGAGAGCCATCAAGGAGGATACCTGCTACCTTCCCTTTGTCCTTTATATGCAATTGTACCCGCCCCCATATCTACACACAAACAGCAACAAAAAGGAAAAAAGTAGAACCAGATATGTTTGAATCTCAAAATCCATAAAAGGAAACATTATATGGCATTTTACCATTATTTTCAATTTCCTGGAGAACAAAAGAAAGTTGTGTTTCTCTGACCACAGAGTGAGATAGACTGTGGACACTACAGAGCCAATATTGGACAAGACCTTGTCTTAATCTAGTTGGAGGTATCTTTTCTTTTGAAAATTATAATATGTGTGTATGTGTGTGTGTGTGTGTGTGTGTGTGTGTGTGTGTGTTTTATTCAAATATACATCCATGCATCACAAATGTGAAGAGGGCATCAGATCCTCTGGGGCTGGAGTTATAGAGTGTTGTGAGTCACCTTGTGGGTGCTGGGAATTGAACCCAGGTCCTCTGCACGCACTGTCTCTCCAGTCCTAGGTGTCGTTCTTCCAACAGACTCTTGCATTATTTCCAGGTGCTTTTCTGAAGGGGATCCTCTATTTTGTTGTCAGACCTGTACCTCCAGCCCTTTTCTTTCTGATATAAGCCCAAATCATGCCACTACAGAGCCCAGTATCTTAATTATTTGTGGATAATAGAACTCAGAAAGCACTCTATTTGGAAGCAATTTCCCACTGACCCTTGCTTTTCTTGCTTCTTCTCTTTTGTTTTTATTTTTGAGATTACAATATAATTACATCATTTCTCCCTTCCTTTTCCTCCCTCCAACCCCTTCCCTACACCCCTCCTTACTCTCCTCCTTCCTTCTTGCTTGCTTGCTTTTATAGTCTTCCATGAAATGGAAACACCAATTCAAGAACCAAGTTGCCCGGATTTGAACTCTAGTTGCTATCAGACATTAGGCAATCTACTGACTATCCTGCCTACATCCTGTATTAGGCAATCTACTGACTATCCTGCCTAAGTCCTTGACCTAGCTTAAAGATTTTCATAAGCTAAGACATTCAGAGTACCGAAGACTGTGCAAGGCAATCACCACAGGAGTGTGTCCAGTTATTATTTCTTTCCCACATCCTTTGTGTACTACCTCGACCTACCAGTTCTAGCTGGGGAGGTGGGGGGGTCTACTTGGGGTAGGGGTGCCCAGAGTGTTAGAGGGGGGCAGGAGCAATCTCAAAAGACTTCCTACAATACTAGAGTGTTGGGTCAGAAGGCTTTGGTCAGACGTGTTCTTAGCTAAAATCTATCCCACACTCAGAAAGGAACCACACAAATGTAAAACAAAAACAATCAGAACAAAGTGCGGAGGAGGCAAAATGGAAGGGAAAGGAAAAGAATTAGACGCACACATATTATACATATGTATATATTTATATATATGTATATATATGCTTTAAAAACATGTTTTGTTTTTAATTATCTGTGCCTGTGCAGAATATGAAATATGAAGGTGAGTGCAGGTGCTCTGGGAGACCAGAGGTGTTAAGATTCCCCTTGGGGCTGAAGTTCCAGGCAGTTGAGATGGCCAGGCATGGGTGATGTGTACTGAGAGAGCTAGGGTCCTTTGGAAGAGGAGCAAGCACACTCACCGCTGAGCCTTTCTCCGGCCCGGGGAAGGAAGCCTTGGAAAGTATTGGAAGGTGCAGTTTCCGTGTGCGTGGGGTAAGCTGCTCTTGCAAGCAGGTGTACCAGCTTCTTCCATCCTTGGCTCTGCAGGAGCATCCAGTTTCCGAGACCCTGGCTTCGTGCTCAGGCGGTCCCAGTGCTGCCACCTACAGGACGTGCGGTGCAGAGCACACAGCTCTCCTGTCCTGGGGCTCTAAGAGGCGGGCGGGCGGGCAGCCTGCCTGTCCCAGCCAAGAACGCGCCACTTTCTTAAGCATTCTGTGTTTTGTCCCTAGGCGCAAGAACGAAGAACGAAGTCATTGCTAAACATTATTTCTAAAGGTGGGGATATTAAAAAGCAAAGAAGTCAAAGAACACACAGCAGAAAGCGTACCTTACAGATCACCGCCATGCTAGGCGAGTAGTGTTTTAAGTTCTGTATTTAAACCACATAAAAGTTATTATCGATATTCCGCTCTTCACTTCAAAGCAGGTTAAAGAGACCCAAACACAACTGCTTAGAATCAGGTCACTCCAATTCTGATGTCCGTATGTGTCACAACACCTGAATGATTTAAACAATTTCTCTACCCTTCCTGATGTGAGAGAGCACCCCGTAGGAGGGACAGTCACAGAGAGCTCCCACCTGCCTGCTGAGGTGGCCCATCTTAGCGTTAAAGCCCAGACACCTCAGATAGGGGCTTTATAGCAGAGAACTTCACCTTCACACAAGCATCTATACCCTTTTATAGAATAAGGCGTTTTAGTAATCTCGTTAGAAGGCAGCGGGTTCTAACAAGTGTTTTCTGACTCAGGGGGCCTGGGCGAAGTCTGGGACTCCCTTGGAGAAAGCTGACAGCTGATGCTCAGCCAGCGGAGGCACCCTGGGTTTCAAGGAACTGGAAGGTCTGTATGTTACTTTGGCTCATCGAAAGAAGCTTTAATTGCTGGCACAATTACTACGTTATCATTTCCTAATGCCTTGAGAATCAGGAAACTATATACTCCATTAGAAAAACAAAAACAAAAACCCTTTACCTGTAAGAGCACTGGATTGAACAGAGTATTTTGTTTTGTTTTGTTTTGTTTTGTTTTGTTTTCTCACAGGCTGGACCATAAGGCATCATCTTGATGGGACTTCTACAGGAATACTGCCTTCAGAGAATAATTCAGGCACCGTTAAGACTCTTTTCCAAACTATAAGGGAAAGTCATGACTTATCCTAATCTAAGGAAAGTATCAAAATGAACAATTCCAGTTTTTGTTTTTTAAACCCACCCATTTGCTTCTGGGGAAATAAAACTAGAGCAGAGACCCAGTGACCCACTTTAAAACCAATAAGCACATTCTCACCGCACTCAGTGCCTGGGTGGGGGTGGGGTGGGGTGGGGTGGGAGGTTCCCATTAAGGCTGACACTTAGCAGGGGCTTCTGATGCTAAACACCAAAGAGTGACACTTTCTCAGGTGATACAAGCACTTGTCCTATGCCCAGGGGGCAAGCTATTTCTAGCCGGAAAGAACAAAGTGACCTATAAATAGACTGCCATTCACTTGTTTGTTTGGTCTGGGGTGCATTTAATTGCATTTGTTAGTAGGCAAGAGCTAATGTCCAGCCAGCCATTATGTCCATCATAAGCCTCTCTGGGGATGAGAAATGCAACAGAACTGGATTCTTCCCTCTGAATTGATTTTTTTTCCCTCCCACATCAATTACAACATTCAGTAAAGGTGTTGGGTTTTTTTCCAGCTCCTTCCTATTTCCACAAATAAAATACATACATACTTGTACATTTAAAAGCTTTATAATATGCGCAAGACAATGTAGTGTCTCAAAGGAGAGTGGTGGAAATTCTGCAAGGCTGATGAGAGTCAGCTGAACAAAAGGATGGCCTGCGTGGACTGCAGTACCTGCACGCACAGAATAGCGTCCCTGTATGTTGCATTTACTTACTTGAGTGCTCTCAAGACTGATTGCTTGGTTTGCCCAGCAAAGAGTTACATGAGTTGTGAAGATGAAGGTAGTCCCCGGGGTGAGGAAAAGGCTGCTGACATCTCTATCCTGTGATCTGAGGGACCAGCAAGGCCAGCTTTCTCTTGACGTTCTTGTCTTAATGTCTAAAGATTTCTACACTTAGCTTCTATCATTTAAATTTGGGGCACTGCTTATATCAGGATCTTACTGTAATATAAGAAACAACACATTAATCACATAACGCTATTATATAGCACCGTTATTAACATGGGTCCTATATTAATGCTATATTAATTTTACAGACTTATGTTGCCAATGACATCTGGCTGGCTGACAGTTGCTCAGCTCTCACTATGAAGGTGACTTCACAAAGAGGGGAGCAAGCCGTTTGCCCACAACTAAAGTTATTAAAAGCTCTGGGGAGAAACTGGGCTCACCTTACCCTGGAGCAATGAATGTAGTCACAGAGATGAGAGCCTATTGGCCCAGCTTGGACCACATCAGCTTCCCATTTGCTAAAGTGTGCAGACAGAATGGGGAGTTTTATGATTGGCAGCTCTCAGTGGGACCACATTTTGAATGATATTTCCTAAAAAGGATGTTTGTCTTTTGGAAGATCATGTTCACCACAGCTCTGGGCAAGTTGTCTAATTTATTTGACTTTTAGATGGCTTGGGTAATGAAAGACTTGAGTTAGATGCTTCAGAGGGTCCTTTCATACTCCAAAATCTCTAGGTTTGGTTGATATTTATAATTTGGGAATCCATTCATATTCAAACAGGAAGAGGTGAAACCATTTTGCCCTCTTATTTGATGGAGAAACAGGCTCATAGAGCAAATCAACTTGTCGTAAGTCCTTAGACCATTGAGGGAAAAAATCGGGATAAGATATTATACATCAGTGGCACATTTGAGAATTCCCCTTGGTGCTTTGCACATTAGTGAAGTCGGTTTCATTCACTCAGTAATCACCACTGACCAACCCAGTTGGTGGGAGCTATTATCAATTAGGCTAGGACTGATGGGATAGCTTTGACGGCTTAAGTGTTAGTGATTTGAGATTTATTCTTTTACTGCCTTCTGATTGATGGTGGGACTGTTAATGAATACGGTTATTATCTTTATAATGAGAGATTACTGGAAAGTGCAGTTTGGGGAAGGAAAAGAATTCAAGTTGAAGAAGACTGCTCTTTGGCAGAGAGAGCATCAGGAGATAAAACCCAGAAGGAACTGTTTCTTACCTTCACAGACACTTGATCTGATACGCCAGAGGGGACAGTGGTCAAGTACGTCACTCTTTAAGATTTCTCTAAATACACATTTGTACCATACAATCAATGAAGCCTAGAAAGCCAATGGGATATGTTTTATTTTTAATAAGACTTACTTAATTGTAAATTTTTGTCGTCTATAAACATCTCCAAGTCCCATTTGAGTAACTCTATCAGTGTAGCACAGAATAAGAGAAAACCAAAGGGGAAAACAATCTTTGATAAAGAACTAAAAAAAAAAATGTATAACTCAGAAGTCCTCATATACATGCCAATGAATAAATTTATCCTTAACAAAATAAATATGAATATTAAAATGACCACTGATTCCTGACAGCAGTACAAAGCTGGAAGTTACCACTGATTATTAAGGAGAGCTACATCAACATCAGTAACTTTACATGATTATTAAGAAGTAATATTGTAACAAATCAAAACAGCAAAACATCCACATTTGCTTGGCTCTGGAGGCAGTCTGTCTGATTTTTTTAATTCTTGTGTGACATTGGACAATGTTCTTATCTTTGTGTTAAATCTTATCCAGATATAAAATGGTACAATTATAATATCTGTCCTGTATGCTTGTTAAACGGATTTAATGCAGAGATATGCCCCACCTCCCCACATAGCCATCATATGACTACAAAATTTTCCTTGGTATTTTCCATCTCTACTTTTTTGGCTAATGATTATATTAATTTGATAACAATGATAATATTATATAAAGCTTTTTATTTAAAAGTTTAAAAATTCTAAATTCATGGTAAAATGCACATGGGGCCTGCCCATATGTTAATGGTGTTAAGCACCTCAGTCATTACATTGCCGTGGAACCAACCTCTACAACTCTTTTTTGTATATATATACATACAATGTATGTGTATGCACAGTGTGTATGTAAGTGTCCATGCCCATGTGGGTGTGTGCAGAGGCCAGTTGACATCAAATGTCTTTTATCACTGTTTCCTTATTTTTTGGACAAGGTCTCTTGCTGAACCTGGGGCTTGTCCTTTTACCTAGACTGCTTGTCAGCAAGTCTCCAGGAGCTACCTGGTCAACTACTCCAGAGCTGGGTTAGGCATGAGTGCTGCCACATCCAATTCTTAATGTGGATGCTGAGGAGCTGAACTCAGGTCCTCATGGCTTTTCCCCACTCAGCCATCTCCCCAGGACCAAAATGTCTTTTATGTTGCAAAGCTGGAAATGTATATATATATATTTTATTTTAGATTGATTTATTTATTTTATGTATATGAGTGTTTTGCCTTTCTGTCTGTATATGTACCTTGAGCATGTCTGGTGCCCAGGGAAATCAGAAGAAGGCATTGGATCCACTGGAACTGGAGTAACAGATGGGTGTGAGCTGCTATGTGGGTACTAGGAATTGAACCAGGTCCTCTGGAAGAATAGCCAGTGCTCATGACCACTGAGTCATCTCTTCAGCCCTGCAAGCTAGAATTCTATACCCATTAATAGTTCCCCATCCCTTCCTGCCACAGACCCTGCAATCTCCATTCTATGTCTAGTTCTATGATTTTGCTTTTACAGGTATCTCATGAGTGGGGTCAAACAGTATATGTTATTGTGAAATTGGTTTCTTCCACTAAGCATAATGTCTCTTGTTTCATCCATGCTGCAGCACAAAACAGAACTAGGAAAAAGCTCTAGACTAACTAACAAGGAACAGAGCATGGTGAATATGCATTTCCCCTCCTCCAGGGAAGGCCAAGCTTGGATTACACTTCATGGCATCAGGTCTAATTGACCTTCTTGCTCCTGTTATATCCCCTAGGCTTTTCCCCCCCATGAGAGAAAATGGTTGTTGAAGTCCCAGACACTTACCATGGGAGTATTCCAGCCATCAGCAAGGAGGAAGGAAAGATGGGTGAGCATGCCTTTCCTTTAATGACACTCTATATTGCTGTCTCGATGGTTAGAAATTAGTCATGGGAACAGTATGAATTAGGATGGTTAGTATGACCACGAGAAAGACTGAAAATCATGATCTTTATTGTTCACACCTCAGAAGCTCTGCACAAATGATGGGTTCTATATTGAGGAGGAAGGGAAGAGCTGAAATTGAAGATGGTCAGGAGTGTCGGCCTGAGGTTACAGCACTAAGTAGCAATCTGGTGGCATGCATCCCCAGCAGGTAGTGTTGGATTGATTCTCTCCAGGTCTGCAGCCAACAGTGGCTAGTAATTCTGAGAGGAAGGTGGTTTTCTCTCTTCTGTTGATGTTTAATACCAATGAGACGGACAGGATGCAGTTAATGAAGCCTAGACCACAGGAGCAAGCTGTTAGCTGGGTCCTCAGCCTCTTGTCAATTTCTTTCTTCCTCAAGATGGAGCTACAGTTTGGGGTGTCAATAAAGCTGGAGTTAGTTACATTCATTTTGCAAAGTACCTTCCAGGTAGAGAGCACAGTAGCAGACCCTTTCTCAAAGCAAGTCGTTAATAGTGTATCCGTACAAAGAAGTATTTTAGGGATTTCAAAAAAAATTACAAGTCTCCTAATAACACTAACTTTATTTTGTTTGTTGAACTGGTGAATGGGTGACCTTTAACCTCATTGATTTAGCTCATAGGCATATTAATGAGCAGGCCCTATGTGTCCCAGCACATCTTCCTACATGATTTGAAATGAGGCTCCATTATCCTGGAGGCAAAGGTGGAGGTGGGGGTTGAGATGGGTCAGGGCCAGGTGGTGAAGGCATAGTACTTATTACAGTATTGGTTCAAACTGAAAAACTAAATATATAAAGCAGCGGCTTTGTTATTTCAGGGGATTGGTGTTTTTAAAAGTCTTGTTATTAGCAGTTTTATCTCAAAGCTTTGCTTTATAAAGGGACATGCTGTGGTCGGTGCAGTCCTTAGGGTTACAAGAGATGGAGCAAATGATTCTGTGCGTAGTTCAAGAGGACCAGGCTAATGATTGAATAAATCAGTTTCAGTGATGTTCTTGTCATAGTCCCCACTGCCTCCACCTTTAAAAAAAGTAATTTCAGAGTCTCTGACATTTGGGGATGACAGGAAATTCTATTGCCATAGTCCATAGGACAACTCACGGCTTCAGTGGGCCCCAGCCACTCTGAAAGGTGATAAACCAAGAAGCTCATTAGCTCATCTGGAAGAACAGCACAGTTCCTTAGCACTGTGGTCTAGTGACCTAAGAACAAATTCACTGTTACACTGGACCTCAGTCATGGCCTGTTTCTTTATGGTGTCACGTGACCAGTATCTTTGGTTCCAGTTTGGTTCCATTGTGCCAACTCTGCACTTTAATTTGCATCATATCTGAAATATCCCGTGGCCTTTTCCTGTAATTCCTATGACTCATAATCGAAGAAGGCAGAGCGTCTGTAATGGAAAGCGCCATGCTCACAAGCCAGCAGAGCTCTGCTAATGGGCTCTGCCACTGTTGAGCCATGCGGCCTGGCCAGTCATGTTTCTCTTAGCTCTTCCTCTTTTTGCCCTTGGACCACAGGGCCTCATGTGTGTCCGGTAAGTGCTCTACCACTGAGCTACCCTCACAACCTAAATTTTTCACTTTGAAAGCAAAGACGGAAGAAATCATTCATATGCTCTCTGAGACCTCTAGTGCTAAGAGAAAACAAAACAAAACATGACAGTAACATTTTCAATTTCATCCTAGCAAGAATCAGATAGCTATCACCAAAGAGGAGAGGAAGTCGTGATTTGTGTGCACAATCCATGTTATCACTCCAAACCCTTTCAAACATGTGGAAATGATCCTCCTGACATTACCGACAAGACTGACTGAGTACCCAGATTGTTGACCATACCTGCAAAAATAATCTCTCTTCTAAAGAAATGTAGTCTGGGTGTCTCAAAGAAAAATTAGGCATTTTGTTCATGGTATTCCTCCTGTTGGTCATCTGGGGTTGACATCTGTGGGCTGTCTATATTTTCCTCAGTCTTTCCCTTATCAGATTAGGGCCTTCGTAGAACAGTCCATCTTTCTGAAGTCTAAGGTCAAACTTGCCCAGGATGATACCATTGGTAAGTGTAAGCCTCAGATACTATGGACTGTCCCCTGGCCCGTCAGCGTTTGCTATCACAATCCCTTTACTTCAGATCATTTTTGAGAGGCCTGTTTTCTCTGTTATGGGGAAGGTGAGTTGAGAATTTCTGGCAGTGACTTTGAAGCTACTAAATTGCTTGTTCAGTGAACTTTTCAGCGGGAATCGAGATCATAGTTTGAGAGATGTGACAACACTCACTGTAAGATGTGTCTCCTTTTTCATCTGGCCAGCTTACACATTTATTTTATGGAGGCTGCAGATCTGGGCCTAGTAGAGGCCCTGAGTTCAACCCTAATCTTAGGGCCCCATTGCCTACTCACCCCTGAGCAATGTCACAAGCCAGCCCCCCCCCCTTTATTTTTCTCCTTTGGGTTCCAGTCAAGATTATTTGGGAATTTGGATGGTACCACCATGCCATTTAGTTTAAGTATGGAAGCTAAACTATATACCTTTCAATGCATGCTTTCCCCCTGCCTTTCTCTGGCTTCTTCGCCTGCCTCTCTCTTCCCTTCCCTCTGGCTCCCTTCTCACTTGACCCTGGAATATCTCTGCTTGGCTTAGATAGGCACCAGTTGGCAGCTGGTAGACTGTGGTACTCATGAGTGGCAGTACCAATGGCTGGGTGGGGAAAGTTGTGATGAGTCCTTCGGAGGCAGCCCATTGTGAGTTGGAACACAGGAAGAACTGAGTTCCCTTCTCATCCACAACTTCCAGGCTGGTGAAAGGTTTTCCAGGTGGATTTCTGGTTTGTCCCTAAGGGGAAGGTCTGGCCGCCCATGATAGAAATGCCACATACAGCCAGATTCCCTCCTAAAATTAGTCATGCACACTGAGGAGATAGGCCCGTGCCAGGGAGAGTGTATCAGAGTGACACAGGCATGCTCTTCAGATGCCTTGCAGTTTGCAGTGTACTTGTAACCAAATCTGCGGACACCTGAAGGCAAGAGTAGGTCTCCTAGGATCTCCATCATTCATTTTTCCTTAACTGAATCACAACGAATAAGTTTTCTAGAGACCCCATCCAGGCAGAATCGGTTTAGATAGTAGAGACATTTTAGATAGTAGAGACTGACTGCCTGCTTTTCTGTGGCAATAGATCTTTTTAACTTTTAATTTTTATTTTCTAATTAGTTCCCATGGGAGTAAAACTGTCTTTGTCTGTCTGTCTGTCTCTGTCTCTCTGTCTCTGTCTATCTGTCTCTCTGTCTGTCTGTCTGTCTGTCTCTCTCTCTGTCTCTCTCTCTCTCTCTCTGTGTGTGTGTGTGTGTGTGTGTGTGTGTGTGTGTGTGTGTTTATATCTTAACGTTTCTGTAGGGTCTGGAAATCAGGGAAACATTCAACACTTTGACTTTCAAGGCAACTAGCCGTGGTGTTTGTTATTTGGGGGAAAACAAGTAACCACATCGGCTTTTGTCTCTTTTAATTTAAATTTTACACAAAATCTGTTTTGAGAGTGCAATGGAGCGTGCTAAGCTAATGGCAGCTTGCCTTTCTTCCCCTTGTCTCACGTCACAGGGATGTGGTCCTCGCTGGGTTGGGATGTTGGCCACAACGCACTCATTAAAAGAAGCCTCCAAATGACTGCAAAATGAAAACAAATGGGCGGGAGTGGGGGGAGGGGGAGGCAGGTGAGAGTGGTTGGTGAAGCTGGAGAAGTGTGTCAGGGGACTGACTCACTGTCAAAGGAGTTCTCACTACAGTTACAAACGCTGCTGCCTGAAACTCCGGTCTGAGACGGAGAAAATGCTTAGCTTCTCTGGCCTGTCAGCGATTATTGTTTGGATCCGCAAGGCGCTGCATGTGGGTGGGCACCTGCTGGATGTTCTTCGGGTGGGGAGCGTGTGCCCACAGTAGGCGCCAAAGACAGCTGACCATCCGTTCCAACATGTGCCAAGCGCCCTTCATCCTCGCCTGGCGCCTTCATAACGTAGTTATAAAAAGTCTTGTTTCTAGATTAGCACCCCTTTTGAGTAGAGCCAGCCACCGCTTGGCGGGAGGCTGGGACTCAGCGGGAACCGGTTGGCGGGGTGAGGGGATCAAAGGCTGAGACTGGGGGACACCAGGGCCCGCACAGGCGAGAAGCGCTGCAGGGTAGTGGCTGCCACCGCACGCCCAGCTGGGAGGCCGCCACGGAGGCGGCCCGGGCGGAGATTAGCGGCGGCGGTCCCTCCCTGGCCCGCGAGTGAATGAATGATTAGTCTAACGCACCTCCCTGTCCCGGGCAGCTCCGGCTGGGAAGGGCGGAGTCTGAGCCAGGGATCCTCGTTTTAAGGGAGAAAGGCGCTGGCCGCTGTGCGTGTGTTAGCCGACCTTTCCTGTGGCTCCAACTTCTGTCCTCCCTAGTGTCAGGCCCGCAGTGGCATAAGCACGGAGCCTCATCTCCAAGGCCACTCGCCCCTCTGTCCCCTCAGCTTCCTGAGTCCCCCGATTTTCCCCGAGGGAGACAAGGAGGTGTGAAAAGTTGAGGGGGACCCTCCTGCACTCGGTCCGTGGCTCCTTCCGAAGCTGGGACAGCGGGAGGCGCCGGGTCTTCTGCTCTTCTGCTCCGGGCGTGAGCGGGTGGTGGCATCCCGGCTGGGGGCGGCTCCTCCGCGCGGGAGGAGGCGGTGCGCCGGGCGCTGGAGACGCGCCTTCCCGGCTCCGGCAGCTCCCCGGGGCCGGTGGCCGCCGCTGGGCTGCAGGGCGGGCTAGACCGCCTGGCACGGCGTTCGCGGGAGCGACTGTCGCTCCTGAGCTGGGAGGATCGTGGTCCCCGGTGCGACCCCTGCGGGCTCCGCACAGCGCCCGGTGCGCCCTTGTCTCTCGCAGCGAGCAAGCGCGCGGGCCGGACACAGAGCCCGGGGACCCGGCCAGAGCTGCGCGCGCCGGGAGCGAAAGCCCAGCCCGGCTCCAGAACGGCGAGCGCACTCGGCAGCGTCGCCTCCGATCCCCAGCTCCCGCCGCTCCTCCACCCCTCCTCCCGGCCCTGCTCTGGCGCGGAGGGGCTGACGGCTAACCCGCTGCGAGCAACTCCCTTAGAAAAAAGCCGCCGCATTGGCCGAGGCTGGCCGCAGGACCCCTCCTCCCGGGGCGCCCCCACTCCTCCCCCGCCGCTCCGGGCGCCCGCCTCCCTCCGCCGACTGTCTCCCGGCACGCCGGCCCACAGCCCTTTTGACTGCGAGCGGCGGCCGCCGAGCAGAGGCGGCGACGCGGGACCTGCAGTCGCCCGGGATTCCCTCCAGGTGACGATGCTCTGGTTCTCCGGCGTCAGGGCTCTGGCTGAGCGTCCTTGCCGACGCTCGCCTGGGATTACCTGCTGCGTCTTGCTGCTGCTCAATTGCTCCGGGGTCCCCATGTCTCTGGCTTCCTCCTTCCTGACAGGTAGGGGGGTGGGGGCGGGAGGGACCAGTCCTCCGGGACGCTGGGGTGGTTCTTGGGAGAAGCGGCACTGGCTAGCCCGGGATGGGAAGGTGGGGAGCGCCCACCTTGCCTGCCCTTTGCGGGCGATGGGGATGCGGAGAAGCCCAGAGAAAAAGGGTGGGAAGGCTATGTTGAGGTAAAGAGATGGTGTGTATGTGTGTGTGTGTGTGTGTGTGTGTGTGGTGTGTGTGTGTGTGTGTGTGTGTGACTGCTGTCTTTGACGGAGTGATTATACTCTGATGTTTGAAGTTGAGAAATTCCTTGATTTACTTACATTGAATCTTTTAATCAATCCTTGTTTTAATCTTAACCCCCCCATGCAATTAAGAAAAAGACAGCGCCGTTTCCCGCACATCTCCTTTTCTCACTCCATAGGATTCCAATAAATCCACTGTGCTAGGCAGCGTTTTTAAAGCATGGCTTTCCAGACCTTGAATTTAAAGAAACGATCTTATTTTTAAAGGTTACTAATAGCAGGATATAATAATTATATGTTTTCAGGCAGGTGAAGACCTCGGCTGTTATTTTGAAGGACATGCTTTACTGACACCTGGTGCAGAAAACAGAAAATTTCTAAGAGAAAAGAGATTGCGTTTTAAAAAATGATTTCAACTCACAACAGTGGGCAGATCCACCTGAAGGGCCCGTTTTTTGACATAGTCCTGAATTTCGTTCAAATTTAAAATCTTCCCCAATGACCAGTTTGGTGTGTGAGTCTGCGTGTAGCTGAAATGCCTTCCAGAGCACTAGCATTATTAAATATGTGCTTAAACCAACTGAAAACAGAAAACCTATCTACGTACTGCAGTGACTTAAAAAAACTGTGTTAAGTAAAACTATTTCATATAGATTTGGGGAGATTTGTTTGTGTGAGCTTGATAACTTAAAGCATTATGCATTTCAGACTACTAGCATAAAAGGTAAGATTTTATAATAAGATTCCATTAAGATAGACTTAAGTTTAAAAATATTTCCATCTTCATTTCAGGATCTGTTGCAAAATGTGAAAATGAAGGGGAAGTTCTCCAAATTCCATTTATCACAGACAACCCCTGCATTATGTGTGTGTGCTTGGTAAGTGGACAAGTCAGGGGAAGCAAACTTAACTGCTGTCTCAGGCAAGTGCATCTGCTAAACATCACAGAATAACTGTCTTAAAATTGGTTTTGATCATTACCGAATTGCACATAGCTTGTGCACTGCATCTAGCTGAATTTCCTAGTTTTATGGATTTTGACAATTTCTACCTCATCAGGCTGAGAATCCTTATCTCTGACATCACTGTTGTACAAGCAAAAGTCAAGATGGACTTGGTACACTGTTTCAGGAAAGCTACAGTTTGGAATGCCTGCCACTACAATGAAGTCATAGATATCACTGCCACTCCACTTTATGCACCGGCTCTACCCTCCGAGCTCAGCAGGGAAATGCTGAGATAGCATTTAGGTACAGTGGTCAAGGATAAGATACTTGAGAAGGGAAAGAGATAACCGTCACAAAGGACAAACCTAGGGCAAGATGTAATCTTGGGTTGATTTCTCGAATTTCTTTGCCTGCTCTAGCTTAAGCTCTGTAATACAGGCTTCTTTTCTGATTTGGAAGCACAGGTCAGGAAGAAGGACCTATTCTTAACCGACACTTGGCTGTCAAATGCTTGGTTAGTACTGGCCGTGTCTAGTAAACTCAAACAGATCATTTATTTCAAGTTATTTTAGCTAAAACTACTGATAATTCTGAAAAAAAAAATAGCTACTTGGAGGAGATTAAGTTTTACTAAAAAGATTTTTTGAGAGACATATAGATCTACAAAGAGCAACATTTTTTTGCTGAAGAGTGTTTTACACGCCATTTACTTTTGGCAAAACTTAGTTAAAATTACACGTCATAAAATCCTGTTGGAAATACCTTAAGGCGTTTAAGGGCAGATTCCTAAAGCGATGATGGCGTGTTATCCTAATCAGCAGTAGGGAACCACAGAGCATCTGACTCTGCTCAGACAAAAGCCACACTATCTATGCCTAAAGGACCTGGACTCCTTTGTGACAAGAGATGAGGTCAACGTTAAGAAATGATAAATGAGTTTGTGCTTGCATTAAGTGATTATCAGGCTCTGGACTAAAGACATCAACAGAAACAGGTAAACGTGCTTGTCATTGGCTGAGACCATGAGCACCGCTGTCTAATGAGAGGTGATCCTTCGTGTCCATAAGCTGCTGCCTTAACGTCTTTACTAAAGGGCTTGTTGGAAATAAGTTCTGAGTTTAAAAATTGTCTTGGGTACAGATTTACAAGTGTAGCATGTGAATAATATAGGCTTCCCTTTTCATTTACTTGTATACTGTGAATAAATGATTTTTATTTTATTCTCAACATCTTAGCAGAGATTATCCCAAGGAATATTTAAATATGCTGAGAGCTCTACATGTGAACGTATTACTTTTCTGTTTGGTGATATTACTATTTGTGAAGTTTAAATATACATTTTGAATTTTGCAAACTATTACAAAGTAATATTATTAAACATTCCCCACAAAGCGTTTTCCTTTCCTGGTATTCCTATCCCCAAGATAGACAGTGCCTTTCTTTCAATGTGGAGACTTAGTAGTATGAAAATTGACATTAGAGTTATTTGTTATGTGCTTTATAAAAGTATCACTTAAGTTCTTCAGGACAGAAAGAACATTTAGAGGCATCTGTAGAGGATAAGCCTCAGTCTTTTCTTGGGATCCTGGCAGTAGGTCTCACCCATTATTCCTTCAGACTCCTTCCCTGGCTGCTAAGCCCAGGGCTCTCTGACCATGACTTTGGCAGGGGTTTAGAAGGATGAGCCCATGTTGTCAGTGCTGTTGCTTCCCATACGTCTGTGACGCTTAGTCAGACTGCGTGAGAGTGGGTGGTGAGCATTTCTCTCTTTGTCCACTCTATTAGAGTTCACAGGGGATCTGCTACACCCATGGATTTCTTGCTGGATGGTCAGGAGGCTGCTTGGTATTTTTGTGCTTTGGTTGGAAAAGAGATATATTTAGTAAATTGATAGTATTCGCAAGCAAACATTTCCAAAACCTTATTTATTTGCCAGGCAGTTTCCGAAGCCTGCATTATTTAACTTGATCCCCATAAAAATCCTTTGAGAGTTTTCTGGTCTTTTTGAAGATGAGGAGGCCGAGCTTTATGAAATTCAGTAGCTGGTGAAGGTCATACTTTATCTGCACAGTATTTAATATTTTATTTATCAAAATTACTGAGCTAACACTCAGGGTCATGGCTGTCTGTCTTGAGCACACACTCATAACTAGGAGAAATGGGCTAGCTGTTAGGCTAAGAGGAGAAAGGAAAAAGCCTGTTGAAATTTCCTTACCTTCAGGCCTTCCTTGAATGATTTTGTTTTGTTCCTTTGAGCCATTCAGAGCTCAGTTAGTTAGCAGTTAGTCACACTGTATGAAAGCAAAAATCTCTTTACGATTTCAGCTGACCTGCAGGGAGCCTTGGTCCTGAGTGAGGTTTACGTATGAATATTGGAAGACATGTGATAGTTTAACTCAGTTTTGGATTAGGGACATAGGAATATTTAGTTTGGGTTGGTCCAGCTTTTTTGGAATAAAGTAGTTAAGGCTGGGTGTAAGCTCCTCTCTTGTTTCATAACATGTATGAAAAAAAAAAGCCAACCTTCAATGTATGCTTAAAAAAGATGAACGAAGCTACAGTTGGAGGGAGTCAGTGGCACCAAGTCCTGACTGTAATTACAGTGTCAGGACTTGAAAAACCCCAGAGAATCCGCTCAGCCTGATTTAACTTTTAAGGTTCGGAGTAGTTCAGAGATAGAATAAACATGTTTCTGTGGACGCTCTGAGGATCAGGACTGCAGTGGACATAGTGAGCAGAAAGGAACAGTTTCACCCGGATTGATCAGTTTCACAGGCCAGAGCATCCTGCCAGAACCTGCAGTGGTCCAAGAATAGTCTGTTAGGTGGCAAGGGAACCTCTTTTAAAGGTGGGTGGGTGCTGAGTCTTCAGTCCCTGAATTCCAGGGCAGAGGTGAGAGGTGGGACCAGTTCTGGGGATCCAGGCAGGCAGTGTACTCTGGAGAAACGTGTGCTTTATTGTTTGGTGAAAACGCAAAACAGAGTCTTTGCACCTTATGATCTTTAAGGGGACCGAGGAACCTCAAACTGTTTTGTTTCATGAGTTCCCTCCTGCTAGAGTTAGTTCTCCAATAATGCCCAGGACAACATGTCGATGCCTGTCCCAAAGTCCTGCTGTTGGGGGCCAGTCACACTCAGGTACATGACCCTGCTGCAGCTCTCTGCCCCACGGCCACCTCGAAACTCACCAAGTACCGGAGGAGGGGTGTCCACACTTCTCGGTCTTTCCCCACCTCGCTGCAGCTGAGGAAGTGGTGGGAGCCAGTGAGTTCCGCCCAGGACTAGAAACCTGAGATAACTTTGGAGTCTGGGACACTGAAATCCAGAAGTCGGAGCTTAGTTTGGCGTACATTTTGTTCAGCAAAAAACATTATTCCTGAGGTTGAAATTTCCTCTTTTAAATCCAGAGGTGCAATGCAGAAATGGGCCCTCGCTCATAAAAAGCCATGCGAGTTCCCCGTTACAAGAAGCAGGCCCCACCTATCTTGGAGCTGACTGCACAGCTTAACAGAGCCGACCTTGTCCTGCTTGTCTTCCACTTTCACAATCACAAAAGTCCTCTATCGCCCAAGGAGCAGCTCGAGCATCTCCGAGTCTCAGCTGCCTCCGCCTTTGGGGTTTCAGATCTACAGAATCCTTCTGTTTTCCACGGTTCACGTTCTCACTGCCTGGAGTATGGCAGAGATCATGAGGGCTCATGTTAGGCCCCTGGTTGCAGTAGGATTCGAATCCTGTGCCAGTGTGTGCTGGGATATGAAGCAGTCTGTTGAGTCAGAGACATTGGGCTTGCAATGTGCACATGTAGAGAGAGCCGTGTCCCTTTCTCAAAAATGTCTCAGGTCATTTCAGAAGTGATCCAATTTATTTATTTATATTTGCTTTTGTTGTGTTTTAGGTAATGTTGGCTGACTGCCTTTCACATAGAACCACTTTTGAGGAAAGGTTACTTGAACAGTTGTGCTGGCAAATTGACAAAGGCCAGCTCTGAGACCATTACTTCTCCACAGTTTTCTAGGCCCAGGGGAGCAGAGCACACCAGAGGCTATGGAGGCCCTGAGGCGGAACTGGGATGGGCACTCAGCTCTCCGCTTCAGCACTCTGCTTCTGCTGGTCGGTCACCTCCACCCGGCCAGCTCAGGGCTCTGTGGGAGGAGTCAGAATGAGTTTTGAGGGCTGGAGAGATGGCTCATGGGTCTTCCAGAGGTCCTGAGTTCAGTGCCTAGCAACCACACGATGGCTCACAGAATGTTTTTTGAGCTGGTAGCACAAACTGGTTTTGGAATACGGACACCGTTTCAAGGGTAGATGCAACTTTTGCTTGGCATCCTGTCATTTTGGGGAGGGGGTCTAGTTTAGGAATTTAAGAAGCCTGGTCTCAGCCAGGCGGTGGTAGCGCACGCCTTTAATCCCAGCATTCAGGAGGCAGAGCCAGGTGGATCTCTGTGAGTTCGAGGCTAGCCTGGTCTCCAGAGGGAGATCCAGGACAGCCAGGCCTACACAAAGAAACCCTGCCTCGAAAAACCAAAAAGAAAAAAAAAAGCCTGGTCTCACATCTAAGGGGTGGTGAAGGCAGATAGTTATGTCATCCTCTAAGCCTGTTTCCTCACATGGAAAGTGGAATGGATATCAGTGGATATCAGTCTAGCCTGTGAGGTTGCCATGAGAATTCAGTGATGTGGAACATCAAATGTTTAGCTTAGGGCTTAGACTGTAGGAAGTCCCCTGGGATGATTATTTTTCTGCTATTACTATGTTGGTATTATCCTCTAAATTATTATTTCCTCAGATGAACTAGTCTATAGATGTTTGTCAGAACAGAATACCCCCTGCAAAAAAAAAAAAAAAAAAAAAAAAAAAAAAAAAAAAGCCTGTGGAGAAGAGGCCTAGGGGTGATATCATAGACATCCTTCTCTGTGACCCAACTCAATTACGTCAGTAAAGCTTAGCGAGGCTTATGTCCCTCCTACTTGAGTTGGCTGGTTGCAGCTGCTCCTTATTGGTTCAGCGTTCTGTGGGCCCTGGTCTGAGTTTTCCCCTTGCTCTCTATTAAATATTAAGGAAAACTTTCCATGGGAGTGGGGCCTCCTTTCTTGTAGGGTATTTACATCTCCGTGCCTGTGGGGTCACCTTCACTTGTACTTTCATTGGCAGAGATAGGGCTGAGCTGCGGTGCTCCGTCCTTCTGGAAAAACTGCCTAGTGGTCTGGCATCATGGGGATTTTCCTGGCCTGCCTTGTGGAAGTCTCGACCTAGCTCCAGACCTAAGTGTACCCGCCTTGGCTGCTCACTTACCCATTGCCCCCCTTCCCAGCCCCCTCGAATGCAGCCCTGCTTTCACCTTGTGCATCAATAGTAGCCCATGTTTCAAGTAGAGAGACTAACACTGAGGATGGGGTGTGCCCCCTGCTACACTGAGTGAGGCTGGGAGAACAGAAGTAGAGAGCCAGGCAGCCGGGGACCAGGAAAAATAAAACCAGTGAATAATCGTCGGTTGGGTAAGTAGAGGGTCTCAGCTTCTCACACAGTCTGTGGCACTCAGAGTGGTTGGTGATATCCAGAAGCCTTTGTGATTAAAACAAGCTAGGGCAGTCGCCTCTCCTTCTCGTGTGTGGAGACCAGGTGTGCTCAGTGGACTTAGGGCCAGTCATCAAGTGACCTGGGTGTGTGTTTGGAGACCTGTTGATTCCTAGTTCTAATTTTATAGAACGTTGCTCAAGGTGTTAGGAGGAGCAGGCTATAAATTCAGTCCCACGGTACTTTTTTCTTCATTCTATACCTCTCTCTGCTTCCGTTTTGTTCCATTAGTTCTAGCCTGATCCATGTTAAAGTCATTGTGCTGCTTGGGTGCTTTGACTCCTCAAGCCCAATGGGACAGATTTTTACCCACAGCCTGGTGGGGTAGAAGTATAGATGCATAAAAAGGGTTTATAAGCTGGGCCTATTCCCTTAAGCCTATGATCCAAATTACTTGGGAGGGTGAGGCAGGAGGATCCTAAGTTTAAGGTTAACAAGGATGACTTAGTGATAGGAGACCTTCAAGATGAAAAACAATTTTTTAAGGCTTTGGAGTATATAGGTCAGTGTTAGAGTGCGTTCCCAGGATGGGTTCTAAGTTCAATACCTGGTACAATAAAGTCATAAACAGAAAACAATAAAAACATAAAGAAGAAACAACAAACCCAAAAAGGTTTACAAGAATGACAGAGAAACTTACGACAGACTTCAGCTCACTTAGGTTATAGATAAAATTGCATTCCGGTGGTGAGACCTTGGTGGAGGCAGGGGCTGGTAACACGGTCTGGGCAAGGCATTGCAGGAGGAAGAGGAGTGTGTGCTTGGGTTGTGGGAAGAGCCAGTCCAAGGCTCTTGAAGCTCCGATGGAACTGGAGGTAAAAGCTCTAAATGAACCAGCCTGGGAGCCCTTGCATGTCATAATAGGGAAAAAAGTCCCACGCATGTTATTGGGGTCAGAAGGGGCCATTTAACATTCTTGCAAGCCACATGAAACAATAGGATGTGTCATTTAAATGCCTGTAGGAGCTCTTGTGGCAGATGTTTAGAGTGGAGAGGCCGGAGTCTGGGAAGCAGACTGCAGAGCTGTGGTGTGGTCAGGTGACAGCAAGCATCGCATGGTGTGTAGTGGGGACGGAAAGGAGGCGTGGTGAGAAGTCGGTGTTGGGAGAATACTCCCACCAGTGCCCTGGTGGGGTGAATGACATGGAGGCTGTCAGTGTCGTGCAGCTGCTTGCTCAGCGTTTAGCACTGCTGCTAGGATGAACAGTGGTTTGCTCTCAGAACGCCCCACTGAAACCCTTTTTGGGGTGCCAGTCTCTCCTCACTCTTACAGAGATCCTGTGCTCTACTGTGTTGCGTCACCCACTGAGCAAATTGGTTACCATAGGGATATGCATGAGTGTAGGCGTCACTGCAAGCCGCAAGTGTTGACTCCCTTGAAGCTGGAACAGCAGACAGATGTGAGGCATCATGTGGGTGCTGGGAATTGAACTCTGGTCCTCTGGAAGAGGAGCAAGTACCCCTAACCACTGAGCCATCTCTCCAGCCCAGTTTCACTGAAGACCTAAGACATTGGCTACTGTCTCTTGGAAAGAGGTATTTTGAAAACGCCCCATAGTCTCTTAAAATGTGCATCTCGATCTGTAGAGAGATCAGGACTGGATGACTGTCTTCATAGAAATAAACATTAGGGACATATGCTTGGGATTTGAATGGAGATTTAAAACCTGAATCTGCAACGTTAACCAGAAGGGCCATCTTGACAGAAAAATACGTAATGGGATCCTTACGTAAGTGAAACGGACTGTAGTTATGGAGGCAGGAAGAGAAGGTGAAAGGCAGGGGACAAGGCAAAGGCGTTTGAGAAGACAAAACCAGAGTTATGAAATGTGGAAGAAAATTACACTGATAATTGAAGGACAATTACAAAGTGGGAACTTTCTCATCATTACCCTGGATGGTCTACGACAGGAACGGTCCTTGTCCGCCTGAGAGCTGCTGGGCGTTTGCTTAGGAGACTGAATTGACCATACAAGGGATTTGCTTGGAACCCTGTTGTCAATAATCCAAGCTAAGATTGCCATAGGGATTTTGAAAAATTAATGCAAAGATCACAACGTTTTCCAACTTTGATTTTAAAAGATCTTACCAAAAGTGAATACATAAATACCACATGAAAATTTAAAAGGTACCAAAACAAAACTAATTTCATGGACAGAGGTAATATACCTTTTAAGCATGTTTTGGAATGTTTTTATGGTTAAATGAAGAATGGATCAGGCCACACAGAGGCATATTTCTTTTCTTAGGAATAAGAACAACAATATAAAAGAGTCTGAGTAATATTAAAACTTACCATTATAAACATTTAAGTTTGCTCTATTAAACTGTTAATGGTGCTTTAAAAATATTATGATATGATTTAATATCTTAAAATCTAAGTCTTCAAGTCAAAATACGTTCTTTGCTCACAAAAATTTTAATGCCCGTTTTTACCAGCGATATACAGCATTGGAAGGTGACTTTGTGTCTGAGGGTGTGGGATCAAGTTTTACCCAGGTCAGTTAGTAGTTATCTGTCACTTAACATCTCTCTGAGCCTTAGTTATGGGCTCTGGGAAAGCCGCTGAGGCTATATAAGTCTCATTTTAGTTGGTGGGTTCAATGAGATGATGTTTGTGAAAGCCCTTTGTAAACAGTGTCAAGGGGATTATTACTAAAGGCAAAGACTTTTTAAAAAATGTGACATTTCCTGGGTGCCTCGGATGCTTATGCCCCTTATATAAAGTTGGAGAGCATTTGCCTATAACTCATGCACAGCCTCCTGTATGCTTTAAATTATATCTAGATTACTTTTACCCCATGGATGTGGAGGGTCAATTGTATTATGCCGTAAACCAGTTTTGGGCTCAAAACTTATTAAGCACACACCTTAGGAATTGCAGTATAGTTCTAAACTCTAGCCCTTAATGGTTGTGTGGCTTTAGGTAAGTTGTGGAATATTTCTGTATCTTGATAGCCTCCTCTTCATGGTGATGCTCTTTCACACCAGGGTGTGAGTTAAAATATGTAAATTCTCTAAACCTGTTCTGGACTGTGAGAAAGGCTCCCATCTGGGAGTGTGTGGAATCACTGTCTGGGATCCTTCTAAGTGCTTGGACTCCTAATACAATTGATTGTCAATGCCTGGGAAATGTGTTCCCTCTGAATTTGCTCAGAGTAGACAATGGGTCTCAAGGGAAGGTAACTTTGGTTCTTTTTGTACACAGACAGGAAGCCCCGGCACATTTGGAGGTTGGCAAGGTGGTTTGCTTGGTTTCTCATTCTGACGCGTTCACTTGCTTGATCTGTGTCTAACTTCGACAACTAATGAGTGTGGAATGCTCAGTGAGACCCAGTTGTCCTTTGGTGGTATTTGCCACTGCATCAGGAAGAGGTAGGCAGGAGGCACCAAGTGAAATTCAGCACTGAGCAGGCCTTGGAGAGAGTGTGATACAGTCCGCTTGACTGTGTGCCCCAGTAGCACAGGGTCTTGTTCTACACAGAGCTCAGACCAGATGAACTTGGCTGAATTTGAGCATGTGGACCCAGCACACATATGCTGCTTTGGCTTTGCTCTCCCTCCGAGAGCACCCCCTTCCTTCCTTCCATGCATGCATTGTGTGTTGTCCGTATGCAGAACTTGGTTGAGTTCCTGCCTTAAGGGATGAAGTTCTGAAGAACTTGTCATGATCTTTCCAACTGCCCTATAGCGTCACTGAGAGGTCCAGGACCTTGAGACTTGAGTGGGAGCAGGGCTGGAGTTTCCTGTTTATAGTTTAGGTTAACACTTGGGATGGCTCTCCCCAGAATGGAACTCCACGTTCCAAAACATGACTCTCCCAGAAAGCTTGTCACAAAAGGTCACCCTCCTCTATTAACAACATCCTAAATAATCACTAGAACAACACGCACCTCCCCCCCCTTAAAAAGCAAATATAGTTGCATTTGAAAATACAGACTCTCTTAGACATTAAGAGCTGTTTGTATTGTGATGAAAGGAATGATCCCTCTTGTAGGAATATCCTGCTGTCAAGAGCAGAGTGGTTGCTGACAAGGCAGGAGCTGCAGGGCAGGGAGTTTCTTCCACTTCCAAAAGTCACAGTGAAAAATGCCCCAAGTCCAGTGGCTGGCCCTCGAAGCCTGGTCACCTCCAGCCCCATCAGTGAAGCTAACTTTGAAATCTTGACACAGGCCTTGGTGTTTATATTAGCTTTTGGATGTCAGTTCCCTTGGCTTCTGGAAGCTGACTCTGTTGAAAATTATGTTTTTCTTTGAAGGACAAAGGCCTTATTGTATGTACATGTCCTGTAGTGTAATGAGCTGTTAAGTTTTTTTGAATGTTAGGTGATGGGTGGGACTAACCCAGGTCTTTGAAATAAGAATTTCACAGATCTGTAAAACAAATGGCAATTTTAAGGTTCCATGTAGGTAACGTAATAAGGGAAAATGAGAGGGTGGAAGAGTGTCACCTTTACTGACCAGAGCACATCCCCCAAATGCATTGCTTTGATGGAATTATCATGAAATGCCTCTGAATGACATTACCCTGGGGCTGCTTCAATGAGGAGAGTAATACTGGAAGTCAGGACTATTGTGAACATCATGTTCTAACCTAGAGGAACTCAGGACTGTTGTGAACATCACATTCTATTCTATAGGAACTCAGGATTATTGTGAACATCACATTCTAAAATAGAGGAACTCAGGACCATTGTGAGCATCACATTCTAACCTGTAGGAGGAGCTCAGGGCTACTGTGAGCATCATATTCTATTCTATAGGAACTCAGGATTGTTGTGAACATCACATTCTAACCCACAGGAGCTATTTTTGGTCAAATAAGTAGATTCGGCTTGATGGTTCCTTGTGGCTGCTTGTGTTATAAGCACAGACTGGGCATTGTAGTTAGGTGCAGTGGCCTCTCTAACCCAGCTGTTGGCCTTTAGATGCTGTGGGTGGCCATAGGAGGGCTGTTTCTAGGAGAAACCTGCTGGGCTGTGGAAAGGAGTCACACAAACCAGAAGCCCTGAAGCTGCTCTTCCATTTCTTTGGGCCTCAATGAGAGGTCGCTAGCATCTTTATCTGGACATTTTCTTAAACTATTTTCTCAAAAGCTTTTGAAGCCTGTCTTCTGAGGTCTCTGTAGGGTTTAATCTGTGAATTACAGAATTAACATTACAGCTTCATAAAACCCTTCCTGACATCTTCATTCCTTCCCATGTTTGTTCTTAAAACATCATGGTGAAAAATACTACTTTTTTATTTCCTGATTTAACTACCGTTTGTACCAAGATAGGAAAATCAGTCTCTCTTGGCTTAGAATGTGGACCAGCATTACATCAGCAACCTGGATGGGACTCAAAGCTTCTGCCTCTGCTGCAGTCCACTACCTGGTGTATTCCTATATTTCCCTAAAGCAATACTTCTCGACCTTCCTAACGCTGCGACCCTTTAGTGCAGTTCCTCATGTTGTGGTGACCCCCAACCATAAAATTATTTCATTTTGACTTTATAACTGTAATGTTGCTGCTGTTATGAATTGTAATGCAAATATTTGATATGTAGGATATCTGATATTGGACCTCTAAAGGGGACATGACCCGAAGGTTGAGAACCACTACCCTAAAGGCTTCCAAGCACAGCCCACTTGGTCTCTCCTGCTTCCTGCATTCATCATGTAAAAGCAGAAGCATGGAGACATTCATGGAAGCAGTGTACTGTGGTCTCAAGGGACACCGCTTTTATGAATGAGAAGACATGAAAGATGAAGCAGACATTCTCCCACGTGGGAGCTGCTATATCAGAACAGTGGGGATCTGCCATGTTTATGTCCTTGTGGGGAATTGGGCCTCTTAGGTTTTTGAGTTGTGGCTATTTCCTGTTTCCAGGTCCATGTGAAATAGTGATTCTGGTGCCTAGTGGGAGGCAGCAGAGTTGCTGGAGCCCCATTAGCACATGGGTGTGCGCTAGTGAGGGCTCACGGTGGTGACTGAGGTGAGAATCTAGTCTAGGGGAGAGCTGGCCGGCAGGAAATGACTTGCCTTCTTTGTGTGTCTCCTTGGTCTTGGACTGATTCAGGAGGGACAGTCCCTTTCCTTTCCAGTGTGCATCTCCTGAACTAACTGTGTGATCAGGCAGCACACTGGCTTCCTTTTCCCCCCTGGGCACAGGATGTTTGGGATTTAGTAAAAAACAGTGCATCCCCCTATTTCATCCTGAGCAAGAGCAAAGACATATTAAGAACATTTATATTTAGGTACTCATTTGTTTGGTCTAGAAATACAAAGCTCTCAAATCTTGCTGTTATGAGATTTTTGATATTTATCTTATATTGCCTGATACAAACAGCAATTTCATGTGATTCTACCTAATATATATTTTGAAGATCTTTTAAGGATGGGAAAAAGAATTTATTTATTTTTAACCCTTTGCATGAATGGGAAGAGTATGTGTGTGAGAGTGCATGCGTCTTCACCAGCCAGAAGCATCTGATGTCACTGGGGCTGGAATTACAGGTGGCTGCATGCTGCCCTAGGAGGACCTCTGGTCCTCTACAAGAGCAGTTGGTGTTCCTAACCACTAAGTCATCTCTCCAGGTCCAACCCTGGGACTTTTGAAATGCACATATCTATCCTGACAGGTTACTGCAATGTACTTGAGTTCAGATTGAATTTTGACCAGATTCATGAACTAAAACAAAAATGTGAAGATACAGTAAAATGTTTCTCAGTCTGTGATACAGCAAAGCATATCTCAGTCTCTGAATATCCTGCTTCAAATCCATACTCTTTACATTCTCCAGCCCCATCTGAGAGCTACAGGGCGGTATGTGTGGGGGAGGGGGAGGAGGCGTTCTCAGCTCTGTGGTACAGCACATGCTCTAGCCTCTGCAGGGCATATGGGAATTGAGTTGCAAGACTAAAGCAGGAGAATGATCGATGGCTGCTCATTAAACTCACTGCATATTTATTGAGCATTTATGTTAATAATGCCCCAAGGCTCTGCAAGATTGAAGAAACAGTTTTTACACGAACCAAAAAAGAGATTAAATTATGTTTGAGAAAGTTTTGAACTTGGGTATCTTTTATTGTTTTTGAATTCTTTGAAAGTTGATTAACATGTACAAGCCCAAGATACTAACTCTGGCTGTCATAGTTAATTATCTAGAGCAAACTATGCCTCTTTGCCTGATAAGATGCTATGTATTTATGTATGTGTGTATAGGTGCAGGTAATGTAATATTTTAGTTTGCAGACTATTATTTGAGGGCCTAGAATGTAAGTGTGAGTGTGTGATGAGACCAGTAATTGCATATGTAGTTTGAGGCCCTGAGAAACGTATTTTGAACACCAGAGATAATTGACTGTGTTGTGGCCAGTGGTAGCCCCTGCCCCTTCTTCCTCACACAGTTCAGTTTTGACTCCCTGTCTTCCCTCATGGTTGTAGGTCATTAATAGTCCACAGTGAGACCCTTGCCTTCAGTTCTCAGTTCTCCCACCAGGCCCAAGCAGTGGGGCCTCTTTCATTTTAGTGTGCATAGGCACCACTGAGGGGACCTGCCTAAAAGCACACTTTCCGTCAAGACACCGGAGAATATGTCATTCTAATAAACTCTCCTGGTGCTTTTTAATGTAGGGGCTACTTAAAACAAAATTCTTCCCAATGGAAAGAAGCTTAATAGAAAGGAAAAGATGTAACTATAAATATGTTTTTATGTCCATAGTTAAGTCATGTTCAGGTACAATCAAGACTGTCACTGTTAAATAGCTTTGTAATAGACTATCGTTTATATCACATCACTTCTGTGAGGCTTTTCCCACATTTCTCTTGTACATTAATCATTGTTATTAAAGAATCCGTTTTCTTTTCCATATTGTCTCTATCAAATCTCTGGTTTTTCACTCTGAATTAATCATTTGGTCTTCAAAGCCTGTATGTGGAAAGCTTTTATCATAACTCTCACTACTGCCTCCTCTGAAGTTTTGAGTTACATGGCTAGTTGTCTCCTTTGCTGGATAATATGCTTGTCCAGGACACGAGTAGTGTCTATTTCCCATGAGCCCTAAAGCCTGCAGACTAATGGCCTTGCAAACTTGAAACTTGGAGAGTCAATGTCTGTGTTTGCAATCTGGGGACAGTCTGAACTGAATTTTCCTCAAAGCCACCTCGTGAACTAGGACAGGGCTTCTCCAGAAACTGACTTCACAGCTCAGGTGACTAAGGCACACAAAAGCAAATCACATTGCAACCACTGTAAACTGGAACGACAGTTCAAGTACCAGAATTCTGCTCCAATCCTGAGCAGACTCCACTGGGAGCCTTTCCCAACCACACGGGCTAAGAAGATGCCCCAGGGCTCAGTGAGAGGGGCCCACCAAACTGATTCACTGGGGAGTATATGTTTAGCAGTCTCCTGGGTCAGTTAGGTAGAACCCTCCCTGGTGCCTTTGGGTGGGATGGACTGGCCTCCTGGGTCAATGCCAGCTCTTTCATGTCCTGGGTTCCCAAGGGGATGCTCTGTTTTCTGTGGTCTTTCCGTGATGGTCAGCAGCTGCATGATGAAGCTGATGTGATGTCTGTTTGTTGCTTCTTCAGGATGAGGTAGCTAGATGTAGCAACTTGACCAAACATCCAGGGTTTTATGACTGTCTGCTGGGATCCAGCAGCACCTGGAAGGTTGAGAGACAAGTCACAAGGAGTAGAGGGCCAGGTGAGGCAGGGGTTAGAGACCCCTGTACCCCAACCCCTAAGACCCTCAGAGCAGCCACAAGAGGCCACTTCCTTCTACTGACAATTCTTTCTGGGTGTAGCGAAGACCTTCTTGACTGGAGCTGAGACACCCCAGCAATTGTTGCTCTTTTTCTCTCTCCCTTGGCTTTCCTCCTCCTGTCTACACTTTCCTTTTTTTGCTCAGGTCGAGTGTGAAATCAAGCTGACTGGTTCTCATTCAAGTCACTGGTCACTTAAATGTTGGTCACATTGGTAGACGTTTATTAGTAAATTTAATGATAATTTAAGAAAAATTTAAATCACCCTGATATTCTATTGCTTCCGAGTCTCACCTTTATTATCTCTGTCATTATTGTTCTTCACTGTGTTATTTCTTTCTCTGTTATTAGCCCAGCATTTCCATTAGGTCACCACTCTCCTAATTTTTATGTATTGTTTTTTCAAGTCTCAATTTTTAGTTCTTAGCTGCAGCTAGCAGGCTGAAATGTACACACAGGCATCAGAGATGATGGTTTATGTTCTCCCGGTTGACAACATGGTGGTGATCGTGTATGTTCTTCCTGTTGACAGCATGGTGGAGATGGTATATGTTCTTCCTGTTGACAGCATGGTAGAGATGGTGTATGTTCTTCCTGTTGACAACATGGTGGAGATGGTATATGTTCTTCCTGTTGACAACACGGTGGAGATGGTGTATGTTCTTCCTGTTGGCAACATGGTGGAGATGGTGTATGTTCTTCCTGTTGACAACATGGTGGTGGGACATTGGTGTGAACAGAGTGTGCTGTGCGGAGCTGACTGACCTTGGCCATGGATGATCTGGGGAAGAGCCAGTGCAGGGGCCACTTATAATCACTACTGAGGGGTAAAGAGGAATGGCTGGGTAGAGCTAATGGGCTAACTCAGAAGAGAGTCAAGAGGCCAGGTGAGGCCTCAGTAAACATTTTTCACTAACGATAGTTGCTAATATAATTTAGCCTAGCAAAAGGAAAGGTCTGGAGAAATTCTAACAGCCTTCCAGTATGTGGGAGGGGAAGATTATGTTGAAAGGGTAGAGGAGAACTGATCCCAAAGTTGCAACATATCCCTAGTTCAGCTTCTCCTCAAGGCTCTGCCTCTCACTGGCTTCTCGAATGAATCCCAAGTTGCTTGTGGGGTCTTGGCTCCCCTGCTTCCTGGCTGAGGATAACTGAGAGCACAGGCTTTTTCTTGGAGCCCTGGCTCTGTTACAGATGAGTATCACGGTCCTAGTTTTGAGTCATATATCTTAGGATCAGAAATTGAAAGCAGGGTTTGACTGTGGTCTCTGAAAGTTGTAGCGTTTTGGCTTGAGGGCTTTGTAAAGCTGAGAAGAGAAATTTACACTGAGAAATTTTCTCTCTCGACGCTTTCCATTATTCCTACGTGCCCAGTGCTCTCTCACAACCTGTGTTGTTTTTAATACCCACTTGGCTTTCTAGTGAGTCTGAGCTCTCTTGTTTGGGGGTATTAATTCTAAAGCTTTTCCTTGGTATTCTCAGTACTTCTGGCCAATCAGAATATCTCTAAATTCAAATCTGATTCCTCATGGACAGCGGCTGGGTGTGGTGATTCCACAAGGGAAAGGCGTGATCTGTCGTTTTCAAGACAGTCTCTCTGATGAATGTTGGGCTCCAACCTTGGTATCTAGGTACTCGGGTAGTGGTAGGTGCTCTCTTGGTAGGTTGGGGATAGGTGGTAGGTGGTTTGTGGTGATCACTGAATTAGTACCATAGCCCCAACCAGTGGTCACATATAGCTGTAAATGCACACACGTATGAATGTGTCTGTGTGCCTAAGAACCCACATGCACTGAACTTTCTTAGCATTTGAGAGGTTGATTAGGGTTCTGATTAGTTGACTAACCTTTTTGTAATGGATATTTATCTCCTTAAACCATCTTGGCACAACTCGGCCAAGATGTTTTCTTCTTTCTCTATACTACTTTGTACATACCTATCATTGAAAATGCTGATAGTTCACACACTTATGTTCTCATCCCCCTCATTCCCCAAGTCCTGAATCATCTACCTAAATATTCACTTAGTATCTCCATTTGCATGGCTAGCGGCATCTCAACTTGAAACAATGGATTAGGAGGTCACCTTTCAATCCTCCCCCAAGTCCAGGTCACTCAGGCGTTAATGTCCATTACGGTGCTTGTTTACTCAGCCCATCAGCCACTTGGTCCATATTCCTTGATTCCTTTCTATTGCGTCCCAGGATGCAATAGGCCAAACCTTGAAAGTGTATTTGGGGACTGATGAGCTGGCTCAGTGGGCAAAGGCACTGCCGTCAAGGAGGACAACCTGAGTTTGATCCCTGGAACCCATGTGGTAGGAAGAAAGAACTGACCCTCAAAACTTGTCCTCTGACCTCCCCATATACGCAGAACACATTTTGTACACCTCCATGTGTGTTCACGCCCATACACAAATAGACATGTAACTTTAACAAAATGGGGCCCGAGAGATGACTCAGCAGGTAAGAGCACTTGCTGCTCTTGCAGAGGACTTAGTTTGGTTCCCAGCACCTACATGATGACTTACAACCATCTATCTGTAACTCTGGTCCCAGGGGGTCTAACACCCTCTTCTAGCCTTAGCATGTATCAAGCATGCATGTGGTACAGGCACATGCAGGCAAAACACACATATTTTTAAAAACTCAGAAAATTAGAAAAATATATATATATATATATATATATATATATATATATATATATATATATAAGCAAAACCAACTGGTGGCATCTCTTCTCACTGAGTCAAATTTGAAAAATAACCAGTCTTTAGTCTTACGCAGTTTGGCTCAGGATGCCATCTTTTAACTCATCCCCTTTCTTTCCTAGTCCAGCTGCCTCCTTGGTTCCTCACTTAACCCACATGACACCCTGTCCAGGGCATTTTGCACCTGTCCTGTTCTGTGTCTGGAACAAATGTATCCTATATGCTTTACTCGATCTTATTTCTTTGCTAAGGTCTCTGAGCAAATATTCCCATCTTAGAGGGACATTTTAAAGTTACTCTTCTGCATAATGGCACTCGACTTTTCCTCTGTCCTGATTTATTTTCTTCAGAGCCCTCCCCAGTACCTGCTATATAATGTAAATATTTGTTCCCTTAAGTCTTCCCTGCTAGAATGTCAGCTGTATGAGGACAAGATGGCTCATGTACCCACAGTGTCTAGCTTAGTGGTAAGCTCAATTAGTCCATATGTATTTGATGAATAAGTTTGTGCCATTTATACTTAATGCTTGTGATTCAGTAATTTGATCTAAATAATCATCTTCCTTAATAATAGATTAAGAGCAGCTTGCCTTTCTACTGTAAACCCTGCTGCTTCTACATCATGATTACTAGTTCTCCTTATAGATCACATTAACTTGTGATCATGCTTGATGCTGGGAAAGTGGTAGAAATGCATTGAAAGATGAGGTGTTATTCTAACAAACACTCTTGTAGTCACAACAATCTATGTAACATAGAAAGAAAAAATTGTAGATGATTCCAGCTTAAGATGGTTCACTTATATATTTTTTTCATTTATTAATTTTCTACTTTATAAAACCAGTATATGTTCAGTAGAAGCTACATTTCATATCTTGAATTTGGATGTTTTTCTGGGCTAGTAATATATGATAGATAATTTTTTAGGGCAATGACCTTCCATTCAGCTTCAAGATAACAAGGGGGGGGGGTAGGGGGGAGCCAACACTCTACTATTGTACTATATCTTATAATATCATGATTGTAGTAAATGCATTTTCTATTTGGAGTATTTATTGACGCATAATTCCATGGTAAACCAAGGAACATCCTATAAAAATGTATTCCAAAAGTACATGCTACAGCTCATAATTGTTGATTTTGAAAAGTTAATTAAAATCTACTTTGTTTGTAGTTTATATTTTACTTAAAACATGTTATAGGTATACATACTGCTAAAGCATGCTAATTATTGCAATTTCAACAAGAAAACAATTGCCTGGGATGAGCTCTCCTCACTTCTCTATGTATCTGTAAAGCAAATTGCTATAGCACAGGTGATTCTGAGCTGGGTTGCTGCTCCTTTGGTGGAGTGGGCTACAGTGCTGGCCTGGAAGAAGTTTCATTTGTGGGTTGTGAGTCCCAAAGGGCTGACATATAGAAGTCACATTCTGTATCAGTGAGATAATTTTATAATAGAACAGTTTAAAGGCTCATTCAATGGCCCATGAAGTGTCTAAAGAAGCAGGATGCCTGGGGTGATCTCAGAGGTTTTGGTGGTAGAATTTGGTTGTCATGTCTATTCCTCCATGATGGGCGAGCAGGGATGCTGACCACTTCTGTGGCAGCACTGGAGATACTTTCGCTGCGTTCATGCTCCACCCTGTCTCTCTTGGACTGTAAGCTCTTCTAGGGCAGAAGATGTATCTGATTCATATTTTCTGTTCCCAGCAAATCCTGGCAAAATGCCTGGTTCACAGCAGGGCCTCAAAAATATTTGTTAAATAGACTCATGTTTTTTTTTTTTTCTTTAGTCAGATAGAGTGAATTATGCAGTGGGAGTGTTTAATCCACAGGAAAATATGCTTATAGCCAAAACATCACAGCTCTAAAGGCTGATTGTTTTCTACTGATGACTTTGCCTGTAGATCTGTCAAGGCTGAGAAGCCTGCCTTGAGAGTAAGGCTTTGTCAATTGGAATGGTTGGGAATGATAACCAGGGTTGATGGTTTTAAAAAGGATGTACGTAAGAATCCCTCCAGCAATGAGTTTGCACAAAGAATGCTTTACAGGTATCCAGCCTTTTCTATTTTTTCATAACACCTTTAATCTCAGAAACGGATTATGTGCTAATTTGGCTCTTCCTGATGGTTTAAAGAGTTTGGAAATGGAAACTAGTAGATTAAAATTACATTCTAAGCCCATAAAATAGGCCTGTGGTTTCTCCAGTTCTTCCTGACATCTGCCTGTGCCCTTGGGAAAGCTTGAGTGGAGAGAACATGCTGCTAATGGCCGTAGTGGATGAGTCAGAATGACTCCAGCTTAGAATGGTCCGCTTATGGGGAGGCTGTCTGAGGCTGGGGTTTTCTGGACTTTGAGCTGCTTGTGCCCTCTTGCTCTTCTGCCTGGTGTTACTCAGACTGACTGCATGTCCTCTGAGTTAGTGCCAGCTCTGTGCAGCTTGGGGCCAGGGATCTTTCTAGCATCTGGGGTACCACATTGCCCTTACAATGACATAGAGACAGGACTTGAGCGTCCAGGCCACAACCAACTGGGCCTTCTGTCCCACGGGGACCTTTGAAAGGCTCAGTGATTGCTGGTGGTCGGGGTCAATTGTGCAGATGTCTTTAAAAATGTCTCACTGGTGACCAGAGAGTTACTTTGTCAAAATGACAGATGGGTTTCTCCACTCTGCCATTTCCCGGGGATGTCAGCTCTGTTCACTTGTCAAGATCAGGTACTTTTGTAACTCCCATGGAGCTCAGACTTTGCCTGGGTGATCCTCGAAAAGTCGGCCCCATGGCTGGTTATTGACCCACAGGGATGGGAATACTTGGAGACTTAGGTTCAGGAGATAGGTGCCAACATCAAGGAGCTCAATCCTCCAAGGGTGGCTTTGCCAACCATATCTAAGACTTTTCATTTCCATATTTTAAACACATTTTTTCTTCTTTAATAACAGCTTATGGACATAATTGAAAGGGTCCATTGAATTCATAGACTTTTTATACCAGAGAGCCCAGCTTCTGGTATATGTAACTCGGGAAAGGGGCCTTTAATGTACTGTGGTCACTGTCCTCTTTATTGTCACATTTTCTGCTTTCCTATGGAGTTGCTTTTTTATTATTATAGTTATTTTGAGACTGTAATATAATTATGTCATTTTCTCCTTTCAAACCTCCTCATATTATTCCCCAGCTCTCTTTCAAATTCATGGCCTCTTTTTTCACTAATTGTTGTTACAAGCGTGTATTACATATTCATTAATTCACAAATACAGTCTGTTCAGTCTGTATAATCTTACTAGCATGTATATTTCCAGGGCTGACCATTTGGTATTGGATAACCAATCAGTGTGCTCCTCCCTGGGGAAGACTATTTCTCCTGTTCTCAGCTTTCCTTTGTTGCCTGTAGTTCTTTGGGTAGGTTGAGGCTTCATGGGCTTTCCCCATCCACATTAGCATGACTACTGTTATTGTTCTTGTTTAGGCAGTCATGTTGGTGCGACTTTATGGGTTAAGGTTCTGACATTGCTAGGAGACACAATCTCACAGCAAACTCCAAGATCCTCTGGCTCTTACAATCTTTCTGGACCCCAAAGTCTTTACCCTCACTGTACACTCCCTCCATACCCCTGTTAGCCCTCACAGAAGAATGCTTTCTTTGCCTTCTGTGATCCTGCTGATAGCTGGAACCAGATCACCCAATACGGCCCATCATCTCCTCTGTGACGGAAATCCTGAGAAAGCTATAGGACCATGCCTAGGATTTCCTAACCCTCTCTTTCCTGTTTTCTTTTGGGGCAGGGGAAGAAGCCAATTCATTATCCACCATGTGCTGAAGGGTGCCCAGCAGTGTAAAATAATCAGAGGTGTTAGGAGAGGCCCCAGGGCCACTTGTGCATGAAGCCACATTCCTTTGCAGGGTCCACTCCCCTCACCCCTAGTTTGAAAATTCTTTCTTCCCAAGTTAGGAGTCTTTGGGGAGTATTCTGTGCATCTCCCACTTCCTTCCATTTCCCAGTTGTTGGAGTGCCTTTGGGATGGGGGAGATTTGAACATCTGGCCAAAATAAATGAAGGGTGCCAATGTTTTTCCCCTTTCTTCACATGCTTTGTTCCTGTCCACCATGGAAGAGGGCACAGCATACCTTTTGGTTTTGCAGTCTGCTTTGAGTGTGGTGGCAGAGCAGTGTCTGTGACAGGGCCCATGGTCACAGTCCCTGACTGCTCTCTAGCCAGTCTGTTTCGGTTTGTGAATGTGGGGCTGCCGGGAAACCTTTGCTTAAACGACGTACTGTATAATAAAAGACAGGCTATGTTACTTTCTTTGGGCTACTATTTTTATTTGGTGGTTGTTTCTTTTGTGTTCTGCCATCTCTAATGTTTTGGTTCTTTTTCAAAATATGATTAAACAGAACGAGAAGCTGTTTGACACTGCCCTGTTTTAAATCACAGCTGTACTGGAGCCCATGTTCCTTTGTTCTAAGAGTTCCTTGGAAAGGAAAAACTAAACGCCAGACCTGAACCCTTAAACCTGACTAGGACCCCAAACAATCCCTCCAACAAACTCCAGCCCGTTAAAAAAAAATTGAAATGTTAGGGAACTCGAACGTAAAGAGAGCCTCCTTATTAATCCCCTGTTGCTTCTGCTGGCACGTGTCATATTTTCAAGGTAGAGTATTGGGAGAACACTGTCATTCCGTGATGTATGAGGGCCATACATCATCAGCACACCGTCTTTGTAGAGGATGTGGGTACTAAAAGACACGATTCTGGCCAGACGGAACAGCAGGGTCCTTACTCCTTGCTCTAACCCCCCTGCCTTTCCCTTTTAATCTCCTTCTGTTCTGGGTTGCAGAGAAGTGAATTTCTTCATGGGATATGACTTGTTGCAAAATAATCGGGGGCCCCAGTGGGCTTCATAAAGTCTTTTAAATGGTCTGGCTTCAAGGGCAGCTTTGTCCCGAGTTTGTACTGTGAGCTGGGCTGGAGGAGGCCTCGTTTGCCAGGGTCCAGGTCTCTGGGGTAAATTCACTGAGCCTAGACAGGGAAGAAAGAACAACACTCCCAGATGTAGTACAATGGATTGCACGATGTTCTTACAAGACATTTGAACACAAAGTCTCCAGAATTATGGCTCTGGGATGCTGCAAGGCTCCTGGGAAAGTACGCCCTCAAGTATGAATTGAGGGAGAAATGGACTTGAAAGGGCTGAGTGCAGGTTCTGATCCATCTTGCAGATGATGTTGACCAGGCACTTAGAAGCTGGGCCTTGTTTTTAAGTCAGAGATTTAATTTGTCTTTCCTAAAATTCAATTTTTTAACTGGTGTTCAAAATGAAACCATAAAACACCAAGGTTTATAATGGTCTGAAAGTGGGGAATGCTTGATGAAGGCAAATATTTAAATTCTTAGCTGCGAGGAAAAATGGCTCATCTAAGCCCTAGACCAAGCTGTGAATTGTAGTGATTAAGTCATACTTTGTTAGCAGAGAATCCTGGGAAGGAGCCTCTACCCTGGCTCGCTGTGCAAGCTTGGTGGATTATTTCACTTCTCTGTGCTCCAGATTTCTTCCTCACAAAACTGAAGAAGTACCAACGCCTTTCAAAGGCTGGCTGCAAGGGTAAAGGGGCCAAACACATAGTCTGGATTATAGTTTTTCTAGAAATGTGGGGTCCTGTGATAAGTCACAGGTCAGCCTCCTGCCCGGAAACTCTGTGCCACTCACCATTTGACTAGAGATAGGCGGGGATGGTTTGTGACCTTGGCTACTGAAGGAATTTGCATAAGCAGTTCAGGTTACGGGTGGAGAAAAATCTGGAATTACTGCCTTTGGATACAAGCTGGAGGTCCAAAGTGTGAGGGCCACAGTCACCCTCCCCTCCATTTCCTGACTGAGTTTGAGCTGGGAAGTCAGTCCTGGGGAAGCATGCTGCTCTTTGAGGACCTTGCAGCCTCACTCTCTTCACATTAGGGATGGTCTTGCTAGGCTTTTCCTTTTCACCCAAGGTCCATTGAACTGACACATAACCCAAAGTCTTATATTTGTGTACCCTTGGGCTTTGTGGCAGGCAATCTGCCTTTTACTTTGTTCTTCCAGCTCTTTCTGTATAAGAGTTATGGGGAAGTCAATTTTACTGTCAATAATGAAGAACAAGCAAGTGAAAATGTAACTAAAATAATAAGTCATGAATCAAATTTAGTATTGCAATTGGCAACCAGTGGGCTATATCAGCACATCATGCCTGCCCTTGGAAATCAGTAAGATTTCCCAGAGCAGTTTTGTCTTGAGGAGATGGGCTAAAGCAGCTGGAAGCTGGCACTAGCTTGTCTCAGGTGCCGCTCATGATCTCTTACAAAGGATCTCTTGCCCACAGTTTCCACAGAGGAAGCCATTATTTCCTGTCATTCAAACAACCTACTTCCTTTGGGTCTTTGGGTACCACTCAATCCCTTCTTTCTTCAACCTGTGTCTAAAGCTCTGCATTCAAGAACCTCTGAAGCTCCACATGAGGTGTGAGGTCTCCATTCTTTCCAAGTCCTGGCCAAACCCTTCCACGGTTGCCTTACACCAGCACAGGCTTAGGACCTCACCTCTCTGACCCAGGTGGCTGGGCTTCCTGGAAAATTCCCAAAGTAGCTCGACTACATGTTAATCTAGTTCTAAAACCTCAAGGTTGTGTCGGACTTAACCTAATTCTAATACGACATACCTATAAATTTTAATGCTGTGTCTTAGCAACTAACCTTCCTGCCTGGACTCTTAATCCAGGCCTGGGAATCATACTGAGTTCTCAACTAAACTGCTTGCCAGTTCTTTGAGGAGCCCGAGACACTTCAGTTCACTGTGGACCATTTCTCCCTCTGAAAAACTTGAGAAACCTATGAGGATTAATGAACTAATGTCTGCAGAGTTCTTCAGAAGAAAGGTGCTATGTAAACATCAAGTATTATTCTTCTGTTTATGAGAAGTAGTATAATATTGCCTTCGAGAAACTGGGACTTATGTTTAAAAGTACCATAACATCCCCTTTGGCTCTTTGGGGGCTTGGATTGGGTTAGAATGGGGTACTTCAAGGAAAAATTGAGCCATTTAACTTCATGCATGGGGAGACTAGAAATTCTGATGAGAATACGTTCATTGATGTTGGATCAGTTTCTCCTGGTCTCCCTTCCTTGGAAAACTCAACATAAAACATCCATATTCCTAAGAACAAATTCCTGTCTGAGCACTTTTGAGACTGTCGATATGAAACACCACTGTGTGTGCTTTAGAGAGCTGAGGAAGGGTCAGGAAACCCCATGAGCCTTAGCAATTTCCACGGCTTTGACTCCAAGTGGAATTCTTCCCAACATCCTGTTCCTGGAGATAGGAGTCTTGTGGCTGCATTTGTCCCTGGTCCACAGAATGGAGTGGAGTGAGCCATGGCTGACCCTGTTCATCTCTCGTTGTTGGGATGATGATGGGCAAGTGCTTCCCTCTAACAACTGATGATAAAAGGAACGGCCCATTGGGGTGGATATGCTTCTACTCCCGTGGGTGTTTGCATTTGGATGGGGGATTTTTGAAGGCCTTTCTATCGGTTCCTTCCCCAAATGAAATGGCAGAGGCAGCGTGTGTATATGTAGGAGGGAAAGGTGGGCGGAAGGAAGGAAGGACTCCTAACTTAGGAGAGAGCGCCCTCTGCCCTTTACCCTCTCTCATAGTACTCCTTGGCCCATGTGCTCTATTAACATTTTGAGCAGTGCTCATTTGGGCAGAAAAAAAAAAAAAAAAGAAAAGAAAAAAATCAGAATCATAACTTAGCAACCCTCCTGGTCTTCTGGAAAAGGGTCTGGCTGTTTGAATTTGCATATTTGCTGAGGGCCAGCTGTTTGCCTTGGGGCAGATCTTGCTGTCACAGGGGCCAAAACAGAAGGAAACTGATGCCAGGAGAGGAGATGTGTGCAGCCTGACCTGTCTCTAGCGTGGCTGACCAAGTGGCACATCAGCCATGTTGCGGGACACTTGTGATACTGTTCATGATTTAATAACAGTGTCTGTCAGCAGATGGCCCTGCCCTCACCACTGTCACTGTATTGGATGCTGAGTTTCTGTCTCCACATTATTGTTAATAGGTTTTTTTGTTTGTTTGTTTGTTTTTTTAAAAGCATAGATTAAAAAAACCAGGTAATAGTTTCTGCATTCTATAATGGGATTGGTTCTGGAAAAAGTTCTGAGAAAAAAAAAAAAAAACATCTTTAAAGACATTTGTGGAAATGTTCAAGAACATCTCCATGACATTCTCTTTTGCAATGTGTGGAATCAACTAGAAATGTTGCACATGGGCGTTTTGCCGTCTTCTGTTCTCATTATCCCACTCTCAGACAGGAGGGCAGCTCGGCAAGTGGAATCAGGCTCCAGGCCGCCGCCGCTCCGAAGGCCAGGGCGCTCCGTGCTGCCATCTGGCGGCAGGTGTCAGACTCGGCAAGCAGGCTGCTGTCATCCTGTCTGAACTTGGCTGCGGCTGGAGCTGTGGTTTGGCCGGTGTCCTTATGGAGTTTTCTTGCCAGACATGTAAATTTTTTTCTTCATTTTTTTACTCTCTATACCCCCCTTTTTCTTTTTGCATGTTGACAACTTGTTAAAGGTGCATCCCAAGGCTATGATTCTATTTACTTATTTTTTGGATGCATTTGTGGGTGTTAAGGTGTCTATGCCCTTCTTTCTAAAAGGAGACAGGAATGATGCAGGTCTGACTCCCCAGCTGGCTGACACTGGAAATGGTAAACACGGAGACAGGATGAGAAAGCAAAGGGCTGTGAGTGTATGCTCTTACATGTTGGTAAGGTTATACTCCGACCGTTTTCTTGTGTGAATGTGGCGTTTTGACGATTGTCTCTGCTTGCTTAGAATGGTAATTCTCCAACCCCACCTGGAATTTGTGGAAAACAGAGGGTGACAGTCTTTCTTTCAGGCTACCCCTGTTTATATCTGACTGGATCTACGTTTCTTGTCACCTCGGAGCAGCTGGTGTCTGTAGATGTTCCAGGACTCTGAGGCAGGTCCTTGGAGTGATTCTGTTGAAGTAGAGGCTCATTTCACACATGGAAAGCTGTGAGGAGGACCCAGGCAGGGATGCTATTTTCCTCCACTCTGTTTCCTGAATACCCAGGATGTACCAAAGTGTCTACAGTTACATAATGGGCTATACTTCCAAGCTATTTACATGACAGAGATCTCTTAGTGCCCAGACCTCTCACTTGTGTTTGTTGACCCTGGGAGTGTGTTCCACCCTGATTTCTTTATCTGTGAAATCAGGCTGATGTGAAGTTTTGTGTAGAAGACTGCACTTACGATTCTTACATAGCTCAGAGTCTAAATCTATCAGAGAAAGTGCCTGGTGTGCGTGAATCAATAGCACAAAGTGTAGCCGGGCGGTGGTGGCACATGCCTTTAATCCCAGCACTCTGGAGGCAGAGGCAGGCGGATCTTTGTGAGTTTGAGGCCAGCCTGGTCTACAGAGTGAGTTCCAGGAAAGGCGCAAAGCTACACAGAGAAACCCTGTCTCGAAAAAACCAAAAAAAAAAAAAAAAAAAAGAGCACAAAGTGTTTGCTGAATTAAAACTCTGGCCGCAGCTATGATTTGTAGTGCTGTGGGGCTGAGAGCGTCTTTAAATGGGGCCTTATGTATGCCACTCCTCACCGGAGCCACTGGCTCCAGGACACAGGCTTTTGTGTCTTGTCTAAGTCCAGGAAGCCAGGCAAACAGTGTTAATTACCTGTGTCTGAATTTCCCATGTAGCTGTTAGAATCAATTAAGGGGATGAGGAAGCCGCTTCTCAATAGTGTTCTCAATAGTGTTCTCAGAGCTTTATTATTATTTTTTCCTCGAGGGCCTGGAAATCTACGTACATCTTCACATCTACACCCACCAGGCTCCGATCAGACTCCAGAGAGGTGATCTGATCTGGCAGCTCCGATGTGACCCCTGAGAGGACATAGAAATTCTAAGAGTAAACAGAAAGGGAATTTTACCTCCCTCAATATATACCTGGAGTTTAGGTGTGTGTGTCTGTCTGTGTATGCAGTTTAAAAAATCCAGATGTGACTGTACAAATCATTTGCCTGGAATATCGTGCATGGTGGGTTACAATTACAAGCTGTTTATTATGAATCTTGGGATCCTGTTATGGGTTTTAACTGTCTCCCAGCTTTCTAATTTTGCTAGAAGTTCTTAAGAGTGTACGCCTTCTTACCAGATCTCAGATTGCTCCTCCCTATCTCTCTGACTATCCTGCAAGTTTGAGCTCTGCCTGATAGAGAGGACATGCTCTTGGGGACCCTTCTCCTGAGACTCCTCCTTTTAGAGAGGACATGCTCTTAGGGACCCTTCTCCTGAGGACTCCTCCTTACAGAGAGGACATGCTCTTAGGGACCTTTCTCTAGGCTATGGCCAGGTTTGTTGCACTGTTACATATACGTGAGACACAAACTCTGCTTGTGACAGTCATAGTCTTCCTGGGATGAGCGAGTCGTGATTAAAATAGGGTCCATGCTTTGCAAGTGAACTAACAGCCAGTGTGTCAAACAGTGTACACCTACATACATGTCTGATAGTTACTCTTGTTGCTTTCAGTGGGATTAAATTAAAATGTAAAAAATACACCTCTTTATTTTGCATTGTGATTGTAACTATGCTATGTTTGGAATTTAAGAAGCAATAATGTGTACTGTGATATAGTTACTTTGGAAACCATCAGCATTGGGAAGAAAAGAAAGAAAGAAAGAAAAAGAACACTATTGGAGGGCTTGAAGCCAGAGCACTTGGCCCGTTGTCTCTGCAGCCCTAGACTGCTCCTTCATCGGCCTCCTCTTCACTGGGGACAAGGACACTCTCACAGCTGTGCCTCATCAACCAGGGCCTTCTGACGCTATTCGGATCCGTGCTGCAGTAGGTGGGAGGCAGACCCATCTTTTGTTAGGAACTCCTCAGCAGGCAGTGATGGGCGAGTTCTGATGTACAGTGAAGAGAGGAGACTGCTGTATCACAGGATCTGAACGAGGGAGTGAAGGAACGCAGTCGGCTCTGCGGGAGTAATCACCACACAGCAGACAGTGGGAAAATCAAGGGAAAGAAGAGAAAGGAATGGGGGGAGGGCAGGAGCAAGGGAAAGATAAGGAAACAAGGAGGGAGAGAGAGAATAGACACTGCATTGCATGATAACCACACCCCTCATCCTTTAATCAAAAAAAAAAAAAAAAAAAGAGAAAAGAAAACCAAACAAACCCAAACCAAAACAAACCCAGCAACAGCCCTTGCAGGACGGGGCCAAGGTGTGTGCTCTTGGGTATGTCCATCAGATTTGGAACAACCTTGGGAATATTAACACTGGCCATGGTAGGCCTCAGGTGGCCTAGCAAAGCAGCAGAGCGGGCCAATGGCAAGACTTACATGGAAGTGAAACTGTTGGGAGGCAGGTCCAGTCCTGCCTGCTCCCTCTCACCCGATGTAAGAGGACTGTGATGGAGATTTGAGGGCATAGAATTCGGCGACTCCTTGGAAGGATGACAATCTAGGCAGTTTTCAGTGAGACACTGGGAGTGTCTTGTGAACTCCAGAGCATAAAAGAATTTGGGGAGCAACACAAAGAGGGTGCATTTTCTCTTAAACTGCCCGGGGTCTGCACTTGGGAGATGAGCTTGGCTTGGGCTCTCAGATTCTAATGTGCACCTGCATGCACACCTTACACCCTCAGTTTGCTCCTCACATACTCACAGGCACACTTCTCCAGGGTCCTAGACCAGGGCTGGGGAGACCTTCCTTCCACTCTTGAACTACACTCTTGAAGTCCACCGAGAACACGTGCCTCTTCCTAAGGTTGCCAGAGTACATTTTCCTGGCCTCTTCTGAAGAGAGCTGTAGGCATGTTCCAAGCCGAGCAGAGCCAGGATTGTGGTTCCCCAACTTGTCACACATCGGGAAATGAAGGTTATAAGTAGCCACAGCCTGAAGTCAGGCTAGGGCATGGGTGGTGCACATTTGTGACTTCAGAGTGATTCTCCCTGGGGCCACTGAAGCTGCTTCAGGACTGGAAGGGCAGCTGCCCTCAGTGAGTTGAGCTTTGGTTTTCTTATCTGTAAAATGTCTCACATAGGATTTAAATCAGAATGGGAGCCACAGTACATAGCCTATCATAAGCCTTTGTTACAGCCCAAATCTCATTTGGTTGGTGAGGTTTTGCGATCAGAAGAGCACTTCGCTGCTTTCTGTGGAGTCAAAGCACGCAGTCCTGTTCAGATCTCCTCTAAGACATTTTAACAGCTAACCCTTTCGGGATAAAACCAAAGATGCAAATGCTTACCACACTTTCATTAGCATAAGTGCTAATGTAATACAGCTGTCCCACAGCTATAAAACACTGAGGACTGTGTCTCTGCTTGGCATGTGGAATATTATTTTTTCTCTTACTGAACCGATTCAAAGCTCAACTTTGTCGTTATTTGAGTTGGAACTTTGGATTGGTGCATTTTAATGCACTCTACTATTAAGGCTTGTTGGACAGCCGTGAGAAAATATTTTTGTTCTCACGATGCAATCTTGGCCCAGGTAGCCAATGGGCAAAATATGATTTACACAAATATTATCATTTCTGGAGTGTATACTAAAAAGAAACCTTAGGGTGGAGCTGGGGAAAGCTTCTTCCTCAGCATGGGGTTATCTGGGCGAGGCTGGCATTTAAAGTTGGAGCCTTTCAACTTCCCTCATCTCTGAAAGCACGCAACTTTTCTTAAAGTCCGGTATTCCTGGGGGACAGTTCTGTTCCAGGGAAATAAAAATTCCATCAGCTATCTCGGAGTTTTCTTGCCAAATTGAAGGCAGGGTAGGGAGAGACAACTGCAGCTGTGGGTTTGGATTCCGAGTGGAGTTGATCCTGATGTCCCTTGTCTCTTTTTGTCTAGAACAAAGAGGTGACTTGCAAGAGAGAGAAGTGCCCTGTGCTGTCACGGGACTGTGCGCTGGCCATCAAGCAGAGGGGTGCCTGCTGTGAGCGATGCAAAGGTGAGTTGCCTCGGGGCCACTTCCTCTGATGGCTGCTGCTGCAGGCACCTTCGTTTCTCTTTCTTTCACCCCTCTTTCCATCTGGCTCTTGGCTGGAACACAGGTGGGCATCAGGAGGAAAACCGAAGCACGTGTGCACAGGACTGGCACGGGAGCCGCCAGGAAGGGAGGTGGGAGGGGCTGAGGCTGCCAGCAGATCTGCACGTTTGGTGCATCCTCGGAGGCAAGTTGTTAAGACGCTGTGGCAGAGAAGATGCAAACACGATGCCTATGCGCTCTGCATGCACATGGGCGTATTTTGTCAAGACGTCTCAACACTTGGTTTTTCCAGGCTCCACACTCGTCTAGCCCTCCTCTGCCAGAGGAGTCTTTAAACCCAAATTTTATCATTTTGGTTCCTATTAAAAATTTTTTTTTCTTCCCAAATTAAATCTCTGCTCTCCCGCTCGTCTTTGAAGCAGCCCCAAAGTCTCCTGCCCCCAGCCCTGGTGCCCTCACGCTTGTCTGGAATGCCGTCTGGTGGCGCCTGCTGTTGGCTCTAGCCCAGGTCTTTCCTCCCACCCTGGCCAGGGGCTGCAGTACCCAAGGCCCCTGGCTCTCACTTGACACTTGCCCCAGGAACTTTCTGTGGTGTGTAGTTCCCACAAATCGTTCAGTGTTGCGTGTTCTATTTTTGTTATTTCATTTTAGTGAAGGAAGCTGCCCCTAGAAGGCGGACATGAGGGAATATGTAGGGTGGCATCGTGTGGGGACACTTGAAACTCAGGCCAGGGTTTAGGAGATGTGCTCCAGAAATATTCTTTTAGGTCAGAACACAGCAGGACACCTGGGGGTGGAGGTTCCCCAAAAGTTCGTATATACTCAGAACCTCAGAAAGTATTGTCTTATTTAGAAATAGTCTTTGCAGATAATTGTTCAATCCAAAAGAGGTCATATTGGATTAGGGTGGCCCCAAATCTAAGGTGACCAGTAAGTATCTTTATGTGAAGAAGAATAGATAGACACAAAAAATAGTCATGGCCCAAAGAAGCAGGGGCAAAACACCTGGAGCAGCTGGAGCTGAGAGATGCAAGGGGCTCTTCCTCTGAGGGAGCTTCAGATGTGGAGCTTCGGACCAGCACCTTCATTTTTGACTCCTGGTCCTTCACTGTGAGAGACCAAATTTCTGTTACTGTTTTTAAATTATTAATTTTAATTGATAAATAATATTTTTGTATAGTGTAAGATCAGTGTGAAGTGTATAGGATGTGTGATGAGCAATTAGGGCAGTTAGCATGGCTGACACCTCAAACATTAATATCTATTTTTTCCTTTTAAAAACTGTATTTTTTGAGAATTTCATATACATAGTGTACTTTGATCAAATCTGGCCCCAAGTTCCTTTCTCTCCTTCTCTCATATCTCCCACACCACGAATTTTCCCTTCCAACTTCATGTACTCTTTTTTTTTTTTTTTAAATCTCTCAGAGTTCACCTACTGCTGCCAGGATGTACAGGGACAGCCACTGGGTAATGGGCAAGTTGTCAGGGGCGGTGGCTCTCTCCTCGGCAGGATCCGTCCATTGCCAATAGACCCCTAGCTAGCAGTGGAATGTTGTGGGTCTCTCCCCTATCCACGATGGCATTTTGACTGGCTTGATCTTGGGCAGGTCTTGTTTGTGCAGTTTCAGTCACTGGGAATTCTCATGTGCCACAGCCCCTATCATGTCCAGAAAACCCCATTTGCAGCCTTTCTCCACAGCCTTTGGCTCTTAAAATCTTCCTGTTCCCTCTACCCCGGATGATCCTGGAGCCTTGGCAGGATGTGGTACTATACAGATGTCCCATCATTTAGGGCTGAACACTCCACAGTCTCTTATTCTCCGCACTTTGATCAGTTGTGAATCTCTGTATTAATCATGAAGAGAGTAGAGAGCGATACTAAAGTTTGGGTATAAAGATAAGTATTTATGGATTGATGACATGGTCACTTTGAAGAATAATAGTAGTCGTTTCTGCCCCAGGGCCTGTAATTTAGCCTTGGGTTCTTGGCTCAGTTAATGATACCATTCATGGGGTCAATCTTGTGGAGCAGATCATAAATCTGATCAGAAAGTGGTCAGTTACTCCCCTAACATTTGTACCACTACTGCACCAAAGGGCAGATCGTGACAGGCTGATGGTCTTTGTAGCTTTTGGGGTTTGTAATTGAGTAAGACCACTGATTACTTTCCTTCTTTTCCTCAGTAGTGTACACGGTTCCTTCTAACACTATGAAGGATAGCCAGTGGGGATGATGTTTCCAGATCAGTGCCAGCGCAATTCTTCCATGTACCATGACTCATGTATGTGGTGTCTTCAGCAATAATGTCTTAGTATCAAGTTGTGGAGAATAACCAAGATCAATGTTAATAGACTGTATTGGTTTGGGGGTCTCTGGCCGTCAATTTCAAGGGAAGTATACCATAACAAATGCTGGGCTTTTTGTTTGATAGTCTATTGTTTCTTGGAGAAGCATTATATCCCCATATTGGGTAGCTCCATTTAAACTCTATCTATCTATCATCTATCTATCTATCTATCTATCTATCTATCTATCTATCTATCTTCTATCTATATTATTATATGATATCTATTATATATTACCTATCTGTCTATCTATCTATCTATCATCTATCTATATTATTATATGATATCTATTATATATTATCTGTCTATCTATCTATCTATCTATCATCTATCTATATTATTATATGATATCTATTATATATTATATATCTATTTATCTATCTATCTGTATTATATGATATCTATTATATTATATTCCTATCTATCTATCAATATTATTATATAATATCTATTATCTATCTATCTATCTACCCATCTCTCTAATCTCTGTCGAGGGTGCAGAATACTTTCACCTCTGTTTCCATTCTCTTAGCTCCCATGTTTGCAGGGATGTTCACAGTAGGCAAGAGAGTGGTGCTGTGTAGACATACAGTACCCTGTGTACACAAGGGAATTCCTGGCCTTTGTAATGACTGAAGTATGTAGCCTTCCCTCCTCATCATCTACCTCATCTGTCTTCATGATGTCTTCCGATTATCCTCATCTTCCAAGGGAAGGGGAAACTTAAGGTACCACAATTCCAGAACATTCTATTGGAATAAACGGACTACAGTAGACTCAAGAACAGACCAGAGAGTTCAGTGTCTTGAGTTCCGATAGTGGCCTCTGGGTATTTTGGGAGAAGTCAAGATTTCCACAGGTCCTGCTGACAACCTTCCTGAGTGATCTTCCTTTTCCAGAGTTCTATGAGATAGACATGAAAGAAGAAAGAAACATGCTTAATAGTTTCTCTTTGCTATAATAAGGTGCTATGGACTTTAAGGAACATAATTGTCTCTGTTCCCAGGTATTAGAGACTGCAAGTGGTTTGCCTCATTTGTGTTTTTCTGGTTAGAATCATAACTTAGGCTTACAGGAGAAACTTTAAACTGGAAAGAAAGAACTTGCTCATCATCTCCCTTTGCAGAAGTGAACAGCTGTACTGTGTTTTTATGCGATCTATTACGATTGGCTTATTTCTCTCTGTCCAAGTGTTTACATGACTGATACGGGTGTTTTTTAAGCATACAAAGCAGCAAGTTCACTTACGTTTTCGTACATACTTGGTTTGGTTACTGCCCCTTCCTCTGCCTCTTTTTTGTCTCCGTCTTAGCACTTGTATTGCACTATTTTTACTTTTTTCAGCTTGATATTAAGGTGTAATACCTCTATTTATTCAACTATATTGCCCTTAGTAGATACATAAAATTCTTTCGTGCGAAATTACGAACCTTTTTTGGGTCTTTTTGGACATTGTGGTAATGTACCAGGTATTAGCCTTGGGAAAGGATGGAGACAAGGAGCTGAAGCAAAGAACACTGCACAGTGGAGAGGTGACGGTTCCAAAGACAGTGTAAGAGGAGCTCTGAGCACAGCACACAGCTCGGCATTAACCTCGAGGCATCAGGCGTTGGCCTCCCCAGGAACCTGGGAAACTCCAGCAACCTTCTGGTACCACGTGTTAACTCCAGGGAAAACAATAATGGGTCATTAACATGTAGTCTAAGCCAGCTGTGGCAGCTGTGTTCCTGCTAAGTCCCCAAGCTAACACTGAGGTCCCTGCCTTTTTCTACTCAGTTGGGATGACAGAGTGAGACGATGAATTAGAACTTCGTGCTAATGCTTTCGTTTAGAATCAAGTGATGTTTAGACAAAATGGTACCAGAGTCAAAAGGTTTAATCTGATGGGGAACACTGTACATAATATGTATGAAACGCACAAAATGCAGATACTGTAAATGATACATGAGCTATGCAAAATGCAATGAGCTTTCTCATCAGAGAATGAGACATTGCGCTTTTCACGTGAGCTTGCCCACTGGTGGTGACGTAATGATGTAATAGCTGTGCTGTGCTTTGAAGGCCCTTCATTCTGAGGTGCTGCTTGCTGCTTCCTCACAGTGTGCTTAGGCCTTTCACGGAGATGTAGACCTGAGGGATGAGTGCAGGCTGTGAATCTCAGGCTTCCTGAGGAGTTGGCCCTCAGCCATCGTGGGCGAAACCTCTCGACCATCAGCACAACATAGAGGAAGCTGAAACCTGGTGTTGCTAACTGGATGAAACAGCCACAAAAGCTGCCTGGTGGCTTTGAGTGACCCTGAGGCAAAATGAGTATTCCTCAAGAGCCAATGGATCAGGGAAGAAGTGGTTAAAATGCAGATTCTGGGGCCTTCCTAGTGGTGATGAGTTACAAAGACTATCCTCTTTATCAAAGCAGGAAGCACAAACTATGCAGAAGCATTTACTTGCGGCCAGGAGCTGACCTCTTACTCTGTGATGTCAGAGCCGCATTTTGGGTCATGAGAAAATGGTGACACTGAGGGGTTTTCTTGATGTGTTTAGCATCCCAGAACTAGCAAATGGCAGAGATGGGGACAGAGCTAAGTGTTCCAACCTACTAACCCATAGATGCCGTAGCTCTAACTGTGGGCCTAGGCTCCATTGAGACTCCACCCCCACCCCATGCAGGCTGAAGCTGGACAACCTCTGACCCCAGAAGAAGGAAAGGAATAGAAAGACACCTTCTACAGAGGAAGTGAAAGCCTCACCTTTCAGAGCCAAGCGTGAACATCTGTCCCAGTCAGCCACTTCTGGTGTGGGAAACGTGTGCTGTGTAGCTGGGAGGGCGTACTTTTTCTCTGACCCTTTGCTCCCTTTCTACTTTGAAACTTCTACAATGATGACATAAGAACCAAAGCCAAACAGCCCATAATGACCAAGAAAATCTAACTCAGATGTTGGCATGCTGGTGAATGCATGTCAAAGGTCTTTCTCAGTTACTCAATTGTGTGAATAAGTGGATGTGGGGGGACTTGGATCCCCAAACTGACTAGCCACCTTCCATTGTTTCTTGGGACATTTTTGTCTTTTAATTTTCTTTTCTGGCTGCCTTCACTCACTGCCTTAGCGTAGTTGTATCACATTTTTAACTTTAGCTAGATAACTGGTACATTAATACATTAACACACTAAGCAGTTAAACAGGAAAGGAAAAGCAAGTGTTTCTGATTGGATCCCACCCAGCTCAGAAACAACTGTTCCCAATTTCTTAGGACCATCCCAGAACGTTTGCAGGTTTTTATGATGTAATTCTGCATGTGTACTTTCCTTGTACAGAAGGGGAATGAAGGAGTACATGTGCCATTGCAGTTTGTATTCAAAACCCCAATAATATGGTGAGTTGGGAATTTCCCAGACCAGTTCATGCTTTATCCGTCGCTGTACGGATTCTGTGCAATTGATGTACAAGAACTCATTTGACATCTCTCTTCTGATAAATGTTTAGATTTTTAGCTTTTGCCAAGCAGCCAAGGAGTTAACCTGTGAGGCCTGTTATATGCATGTGTTATAATTCTTCGGGGACAGTGACCTAGGGATCCAGGCCTGGAGGGGTATGTTTAGGTTCTACTACAGTGGATGGTACTAAATGGCTTGGGAAAAGGCCAGGCATTCCCTTCAGAATTTATAAGTCGTTTGTCTCTAAGTGATGAGGCGGGAGAGTTGGTGATATGCTGGTTTCATCAATACAGAAGTGCAGTTCTAGAATTAGCTGAAATTAGAATACAGTCTGTGGAAGGAAAGAGGGGGTTTCCTCCATGCTGTTATTCATGTGACTGGCCACACCTCCTAATCCTTCTCAAACAGTTCTACCAACTGGGGATGAAACATTCAAATATGTGAGCCTATGGGGGCTATTCTCATTCAAACCACCACAAAGCTCCATGTACTGTCCTATTTTTATGCTTCTGTTTATATTTTATTTTATGAGCTTTTATGTGTTTGAGTCACTTCTGTAATTCAGATGTGTAGTTCACTTGTAATCATGCAAAGCTTAGCTCCTTTATAAATAACTACGGATTTTGATATTTGTGTGTTTGGCCCTGTAGTCATGCCCATTCTCTATGGGTCTTCAGGATTCATTGTTATCCCTTGCTAGAGGCCAGGGGCTGATCTGGTACTCAGCACTCCAGTGATGCCTCTGTTCCCATGGGAAAATATCATTTGGGAAACGTTGATCACTTTGTCCTGAAAAATTCCTTGCTTGCATCTCCCAAGAGCTTTTGCCCCAAGACCCAAGAAGGTTGTGAACATCTCACTGTTAGATCGCTGTGGGTTAGATTTTTTTTTTTTTTTTTTTTGGTTTTTCGAGACAGGGTTTCTCTGTGTAGCTTTGCGCCTTTTCCTGGAACTCACTTGATAGCCCAGGCTGGCCTCGAACTCACAGAGATCCACCTGGCTCTGCCTCCCGAGTGCTGGGATTAAAGGCGTGTGCCACCACTGCCCGGCAGTGGGTTAGAATTTTTAAACCTTTCTCCCATTTGTCATTTTTCAGGAAGTGCCAGTGACACTTGTATTCCCTCATTACTGGACGCCAGACTAGCTGGTCCAGTGGTCCCCATAACAGTGAGCTGATTTCCCATTCTTATTTTTTTGTCTGAGGAATCTGAGGACCAGCACAAGTTAAATCATCCAGTTGCCATGGTGTTATTTTTCCAAAGATAAAGCAAAGGGTGTCCATGTCTCTAAGCCAGTGAGTGGGGAGGTTAATTCAGGATGACAGGCAAGAGCAAGCAGGAAAGAAAAGGGTGTGTGTACTGGACAAGGTATCAAGATGCATGCCTGTGGAGCTATTTTAGAATAGCCAATGCATCTTTGTAAACAAGAAGGAATTAGTCACAATCATGGGGCCTAGTCTGTGGACAACTCCCTCATGAAAGTTAAGTTCTACACGAAGGCATGGAATAGTTCTTCAAAATTATTCTCATCCTAAATCACCCAGCGACTATGTTAAAACACCAGTTCCCTCCAGACCTACTGAATTACTACTAATTTGGAATAATTTTTGTTTGATGGTTACCCAGGGAAGGGAAGGGCCACATAATAAAGTAACTCTGTATTACTCTAACATGGAGTTATTTTACTCTGTAAGTGCATTGATATGAAAGAGGATGTGGGTGAGTAGATCTGCTGGAGGGCAGAAATGTGACCATTCATTTTTCCAAAAATGTCCTCAGAAAGGCTTTGCCAGTGTGCATTTGTACTTCATGCACTCACAGTCCTGCACACTCTGACCAGATCAATCAGATCTCCCATTTATTCGTTAATTCAACAGTGTTTACTGAGCCAGGTAGTTATGGGTGATGGTGCTATTAACCAATTGTTCTTAACTTTTATGAACCCAGAATATTTCCTAAAGCAGAAGTAAATAAATTATTACTAATTCTTCTCAAGCAAGCACTTTAGCATACTCTTAAGATGGTTTTTATTCTTATTATCCAAATAGCCTAATAACTAGGCAAAAGATTAACTTAATTTGAGGAAGCCTAATATTGTTTGACGAAAACAGATGAGATCACTGGGAGTCAGGCAGATGGGTTTGGCAGCTTTTCCATATTTACTTGGACTGAAATCACCCTTTAATTTTGGTTCCTTCACGAACAATAATGCATCTGTTATCTGAATATATGTTAGTGAATCATAAATGAAGGTGTGTTTCAAACTTTATAGGTCAAATTCCAACCTCTTTCTTCATAGAACACATGAAATATTAATTGTCCACAATGCTTTGATGAAAGGTAGAAAAAAACAGTATATGATTTGTTAGGCAGTGTTTATTTCCTACAATCTGGCTGGCCTCTGATTCCTCTGTGCATTGTCTTTTTTTTTTGGTGGGTTGCAGGCCATGGGTTCCATTTTTTAACTTTCCTATTTGATTGAAACATATCTTATGATGTCTCATAAAAGGGAAAAAAAGGTATGCTGCATAGTTTTATGTTAACTTGACACAGACTAAAGTTATTGGGGAGGAGGGAAACTCAATTGAGAACAGGGCTGGGGGCAAGCCTGTAGGGCATTTTCTTAATTGGTGATTGATGGGGAAGGGTCCAGCCCACTGTGGGTGATGCCATCCCTGGGCTGATGGTCCTGAGTTCTATAAGAAAGCAGGCTGAGCAAGCCATGATGGGCAAGCCAGTAAGCAGCACCCCTCCATGACCTCTGCATCAGCTCCTGCCTCCAGGTTCCCTCCTTGTTGGAGTTCCTGTCCTGACCGCCTTTGATGATGAACTACAATGCAAAAACGTAAACCCAATATGTCCTTTCCTTCCCAACTTGCTTTTGGTCATGGTGCTTCATCGTACGTAACCCTAACTAAGACAGATGGGATGAAATAGAGTGGTGCACCTCACAGCCAACCACCACTAGGTTCTGATACATAAGAGTCAAAGAAGGTCATGAATAGTAACAATACCTTGAGCACTGTTGACTATTGCCTGCTGCTCAAAGAGTTCAGGTTATGCATACGGTTGTTTCTTTCTAGCCGAGTCTCTTGGCAATCATGGCCATATGTTGGCTGTCACCTTGAAGCACTCCTTCACCTCCCTCTGTTTTCCTTCCACCTTGACCTGACCCATTTGCCAGGTAGTTATTGTGTGTCCTCCACCTAGACAATGCTTGCCTAAGGTTTTGCATCCCCAAAGGAAGGGCTTACTCTTGAGTCAACGGTCTGTCTCCCAATTATTCAAACTGTATTGTGGATGGACTTGAGAAAGGATTTTGGAAAAGAGGACCAACCTCAATCTAGGGTTTTTGTAGATGCTGTTGTACTGGGCCTGAGGTGCAGGTTGGGACTTCTGAATGAGTGGATGGGGACCTGACAGTTACTTATCTCAATAAGGGGACTCAGGTGCCAAGTGTTGTGTCCTTCCTTCTTGGAGTCTCATTTCTTGCAAGGTAAGAGTCATGGAGGGTTGTCAGCCCTTGCCTTGCTGATGGCTTCTCCTTTCACGGCCTTTTATGGCCGAGGTGGACCAACAGTTTCAAAAGAAGTCTGTGGCCAGAGCAGCTTTGTGCAGGTAACTAACTGAAGACAACTTGTGGCTTCAGTGGATTTCTGTTATTAACTGTTTTGGCAACTTTTAACAATAAAAAAAGAGGTAGCCATAACTTTATTATTATAGCGATGTTCCAGGGAAACAGTTTAGATGAGTTTTGTGTGAGTGTGTCTGCTTTCATAGTTGTTACCCCTCTTCCCCCTCCCCCTGCCCACTGTGGTATCTTGCTATGTTCCTCAAGCAGGTATTGAGCCCACAGATTCAGACAGATCTACTTCTCTGGGAAACTATAGACATACACTAATAGGCCCAGTGTAGCTGAAGTTTTCTCTGGTCCTGCCTAGCCCCACAGACCCCACAGGTGCTTATAAAATAATCACTCAGAAGCTTATATTAATTAAAACTGCTCGGCCATTAGCTCAGGCTAACTATTGACTAGCTCTTATATTTAAATTAACCCATAATTTTTATTTATGTTTAGCCACATGGCTTGGTACCTTTTATCAGTTCTGCCTTCACACTTGCTTTCTCTGTGTCTGGCTGATGTCTCCTGACTCAGCCTTCCTGTTCCCAGAATTCTCCTCTCTGCTTATCCTGCTTATACTATACTTTCTGCCTGGCTACTGGCCAATCATAGTTGTATTTATCAACCAAATCAGAGCAACACACATTCACAGCATACAGAAAGACATCCCCAGCAGACCAGCTCAAATATTTTTACTAGAAATGCCTTCATACTATTAAAAATTTATGAACTCGTGTACAATAAAGCAAGTTTCGCTGCTATGCTTGATCCCACCATCCTGTATCTTTTCTTGGAGATGATCTCTGTTACCAAATACTCAGCAGCTAGCTTCTCTCTCTCTCTCTCTCTCTCTCTCTCTCTCTCTCTCTCTCTCTCTCTCTCCCTCTCTCTCTCTCTCTCTGGTGTCTAGTCATAGGAATTCACTAGCTTCACTTCCAGCTATTTAGAGTTTACATTCTACCTGTCACTTGAAACATCTTGGAACACTGCACCATCTCCCCACTGCTGAGCTACTCTCCTTTCAATGCTGTTATCATCACTGATTTGGAGCTGAAGAAAACTTGTGGTTGCCTCTTGGTCATCCATATATATTTTAATCCGTGAGGAGAACTTACACTTGATCTATGCAGCTTCAGAAATGTGAGTAGGCTTTGCTGTGTATTTTTAAAGACAAGAACAAAACAACACACACACACACACACACACACACACACACACACACACACACACAAAACGAAAAACCAAACACAAAACAAAACAAAAACCCCAAGGGTTTCTTTCTCTTTTGTCTCTCCCTAACTGAAAAAAGATGTATTAAATGTTGCAATGCATAGATTATTTACCTAGAATATAAACCAGAATATTTTGGTGTTTAATTAAAAATGACCTTATTTGTTTAAAGGGGCCTTGTTAACATTAAAATTGCACTTTATGGAAATCTGCTTTTGTTGTTAAGAGTGGTGAAGGAACTCAAGACAGATCAGTTTTCCCCATTAAATTGTCTCAATCCATTTGCTCAGGGGCTTCGCTTCCTAGCTTTTGGAGGATTTGGAAGAGTAGGTTGCCTAGAGTTTGTGGTTGCCTTTAAGTTAGGAGATTTGATTTCTAAAGCTTGCATGACTTCAGGTGCGTCAGTTTTCACCTTTTGAACATGGAACAAGCCTAGGACATTCTCCATCAGGGAAGCAGAGGACAATGGCTCTGATCTCCTTGTTAAGAAGGAGTGGGCGTCTTATCAGAGTGCAGCTGTCTTCTCTAGCCATAGCCAGCCGGGCAAAGATTACTTCTATTACTGTTAGTGCCCAAAGCATTAATTGTTCTATTGATGCACAAATAGTGATGGCAACCTTAGTGTCCTAAAACTATACACTCCTTTATCTTCTCATTGCTGCACGGTTAACCTTCTAGGCATGTGTCACTGGGCCTGGAGATGCTGTGGCCTAGGTGTCAGCAAGGGCTGGGGGTCCTGTCTGAGGCTCAGAGTCCTCTTCTCTGCTCATGTGGTTGTCAGCAAAATTCATTTGCTGTTGTGCAATGATCTCCCTCCTCAGTTCCAGAAGGAGGAGGCCTTGGTGGCTTGCAGGCTCACTGACAGGGACTGCCTGTTACGTCAGGTTACTCAAGGTAATGTCAAGTGCATTAAGTAAAAACTGATTAGGAAGTCAGAGCTGGTGGCACAGGCCTGAAGTTGCAGGCACTTGGAGGTGGAGACAGGAGGATAGAAAGTTCAAAGCCTACCTCAGTGATATGGTAGGTTTAAAGTGAGTCTGGAGCACTTAATGAGGCCTTGTCTCAAAGGAAAAAGTAAAAACGCATCAGCGGTAGGTTGCTTGCCTAGTATGCGTGAAGTCCTGGATCCAGTCCTCAGTGCCAGTTGGGACACACACACACACACACACACACACACACACACACACACTAATGTGGTCAGGGAACTTAATTGTAGCTGTGTAATCTCCCTCCTCTTCTCCGCCTCCTGTCTGGTAACATATCTTAATGACTAGGGTGATATTCCCCCATATACCAATGTATGCCCACATTTAAAGAAGAGGTTTCACAAGGTGGATGTGTGTCCAGGAGCAGAAATCTTGATGCCCATTATAGCATTCTGCCAGCTACACCCAGAGCAGCTACTGGATCCGTGCATGTAGAGGGACCTAGGCTGAATGGTGCGTAGAGCAAGAAGGAAGTCCACAGATCACTGCAGATTCTGTCCTAGAAAATGCTTATTCTTGGTCCCTTCTTTCTCCCCACTGCTCAGCCTGACCACAAGGCTAGTTTGGTCTGGCCCTGCTCACCTTCTTAATCCTTTTTTAGTTCTGTTTTTCTCCTTATAGATGTTCATTAGTTTTCCCTCTCTGTTCTGAGCTTAATTTGCACCATGAAACTTTGCACACAGTGTTCACTTTCCTTAGCATACTTTCCACATGCATCACCTGACTAGTTTGAGGGTTTTCTGCAGTTCTCACTCCAGGCAATGTTTCCTGGCATCCATAGCTACATGGTGTAGAGCGGAGTATCTCTCCTTTATCACTGTGACATTTTTATTTTCTGGAGCTCTCACTAAACTGGCAGGAACCCCTCCTCCTCCCACTCCTCCTGGTTCTGTCAGCTCTGCCTAATGTGTCTGCTACACAGTGGCAATCAGGTGACTAAACGTAGGAAAAGGAACTAACAGAGAGACAGTGAAAAAGAAATAGACTGCAGGTTTTCCAGCTCAGTGTATGTCTTATAACACCACCTCACCTGATCCACCACCTCACAGTAGTGTATCACCTGATCCAACACCTCACGGTAGTGTATTATCTCATCTACCACCTCACGGTAGTGTATTATCTCATCTACCACCTCACGGTAGTGTATCACCTGATCTACCACCTCACGGTAGTGTATCACCTGATCTACCACCTCACGGTAGTGTATTACCTGATCTAACACTTCACGGTAGTGCATTACCTGATCTAAGACCTCACGGTAGTGTATCACCTGATCTACTACCTCGCAGTAGTGTATTACCTGATCTACCACCTCATGTTAGTATATTACTTGATCTACCAAAAAGGTGAGTTAAAATGATGGAGAGTAAGAATGGACAACTCAGAATTAAAAATGATTAAACAGAGTCAGCCAGTTCCATGTCATTAAGTCTTTAAGGTGTCTTCATTGAATTTCATACAACCTAGGTGTATTTTTATGATAGTGTATACTCTGGATTTCAGTACTAATCTACTTAATGATAACGTAAATATGACTTTAAGTATATTTTTATATATATGGGAAAGGTTACTAGTAACTATTCTAGGATTATAACTTTATAATTTTCTCCATACTATGATTCAGTATGATTATTTGCGTTCTCTTGAAAGTGCCATATATAATATGCGTTTGTCATTAGGCTTGAAGTTCTCATAAGTATCTTTAACACAACTCTGTGAACGAGCAGTGGATGGGGTGGCAAAGGGGAGGTGGGAGGCAGAGGAGGGAGGGGAACCTGTGGTTGGAATATAAGTTATATGAAAAAAATTAATTAATTAAAAAAAATCAGTTCTGCGAGGCTAGCAATGTACAAACTCAGAAGAGTAAAGTGCTCACTCGGTTTTTACTGAGATGATGAGATGGTGTTACTTCCATCTTTATCATGGGGATGCTTATCCTACCAAAGAGCCTTGGAATCAAACCATCATTTCCTCTGAAGACTGCGCTCCCTCCCACCCCAGAGACAGGGTTTCTCTGTATAGTCCTGGCTGTCCTGGAACTCGCTCTGTAGACCAGGCTGGCCTCAAACTCACAGAGATCTGCCTGCTTCTGCCTTCCGAGTGCTGGGATTAAAGGCATGTGCCACCACTGCCTGGCATCCTCTGAGCCTTTGAATGCATTTTGCATGGTGAATGACATTCTGGACAGAATTCAGCATGGTATTTTGGGTGGAAAGTTAGGGTGCATATTCAGGAAGCACAGCAAAAGATACAGAAATCCCTACAATCTCTTTTGTAGATTTTAAAAAATTTTCTGCCTAAGTTTGGCAACTGGGGCATTGAAAATGTGTGTATGTGACATGTAACTCACTATGGAGAAACAGGAACATCTATCTACATTATTGAAGCTTAAATAGAAGCATCAGATTGCAACAGCAAGCATTTTTTGTTTTCTGAGCTCCAATGAGAGAATATGCTCTTTCAGTCTCTTTAGAAGTTGACACATTTAATTTTTCATAGTCCCATGTTATCGGTTACCATCTGGGGCAGAAGCCCATGTTAGCTACTGTGCCTTTGCTCTGGAGACCTCTCCTCGAGAGAGGCTGACGTACAGCACGACTGACGGGATAATGAAGGTGAGCATTGGCACGCGTGTGAACTTGAGTGTCGTCTTCACTTACTGGGAGGTTATTTACGCCACAGTCAGCTCATTACGCTTCCAGTTGTGTGGTGGTTCAAGGGCTGGAGATGTTTATCTGAAGACATGCTTGGGCATTGGCTGGCTGCTATTGCACACAGGAAGCAGCTCTCGGAACGCTCTGGAATGTCTGGGCATTCACAGAACTGCTCTCAGAGTCTAGCTCTGCTGGGTTTGGGGAGCTGTAGAAGGGTTGCTCTGATGAGGCCGTGAATACAGAACAAGGACCCAACTTCAAACCTCTCCATGCAAGGCCACCCTGAGGTGCTAGATGCAAGAGCCAGGCTAATATTTCATATTTTTAGGAATTAAGACAAGGCTCTTCTGTGCCTGTGGTCTGGGGACTGTAGAAAAATCATAAAGACTCAGTTATTTGGAGAACGAAATGAAAAGGATCGGGTTTGGAAATGAAGATGGAATCAGTGCCTGACTCTGCCGCTTCTGGTTACTTGGCCTTGGACAAACTGCTTCTTCCTAAAGCCTTGTTGAACGCAGCTTGTGAAATATTCAAATGGCCGAGCTCTAATTCCTCACCTTCAATGAGTGGGCCCACACTGTTTGTATCATGACAAATCACATATAACATAAAACTGTGGAATCCATCTCAGTGGGAGAGTCCGGCAGCACGCACTCAGGCTACTTCCAACAAGTCATCAGCTCCATCTGCTTCAAGGATGCTCTTCTTCTCGTCCCACTGAACTCAGTCCCTGCTCACCTCTGTTCTACTTCTGGGTTCCATCAGCTTATCTAGTCTAGGTGTCTCACATAAGTAGCCATACATTTGTCCTTTTCCGTACGGCTTATCTTACTTACTGCATGGTATTCAAGGTTGTAGTAGGCATTGTGTCTATTCATTCATCCATTGATGAACATTGAGTGGTTTCCACTGGGCATCCATATTCTTCATTATCTCTCTACATTCCAATGTTCAGTGTTCTTGTGCTTGGGAGTCCCTGGAGTGCATTCTATCCTGGTTAAATGATGTGGTTGTATATCATAGGTCCAGGTGAAGCAGGGCCAGATAGAATGTTGTAACTAAAAAGACATGGCCAACATTAATCTTATTTAGTTTTATCTGGTATGTAGAATAAAGAGAAGGCTCTCTGGTGCAAATTAAGCACTTTGAGCTGTAGTTGAATTATCTATGGTCTTTTGTTAGAAAGATAGCAGATTTTACAGAGCAAATAGTAACTAATATTAAAAGGAGAACTGGACAGTACTCCTTACCCCAAATGCTTAGGCCCTAAAGTTAGCCATAGTTGACAAGCTAAAAATCTACGATTCCCCTGATTCAGGAACCATGGGGATTCTTGGTTAGCCTCCACAAATGCCTCCTTTCATACCAGTTTGTACTCACAGTGACTCTGCATGTGGAGATTTCTCCATATGTCTCTTGAGGGATGTATGATCACATACTCAGAAACTTCTTTTCTTGCCAGATAATAGGCATTTTCTTCTACAGCTCCTGCTTCATCAATTTTTGTCTAATTTCTAGTGGGTAGCTTTTTCTTTTAGTGCATTTGCCTACTTGTATTTCGAATACAGCAAGGATTACTCCCTCTGACTTCATAACATGGAGTCCGAGCGGCACACAACCTTCCAGAGGATTCTGCAGATGTGCTCTGAAGTTTGATTAGATGACCCTCCTCCCCTGGTCACACAGTTCTGAAGTCATCTTGGGCAGTGAGGCTCAGTTTAAACTTGGCCAGAAGGGAGCCCAGGCCAAGGAGGCAGCAGACAAGAGAAAGCCAATTTTACAGAAATCTGCATTTTTTATAGGCCTCTAAAGGTACTCTACATCCTTTGCTTCCTACAAATGCTTCCTGATATTGAGGGATGCTGGGCAAACAACATAAGTGAGCTTAATCCACTGCAGGAGACTTCTGGGTGATGTGTGGGTTAAGCCCAATATTCCCATGCAAATAGTTTCTAAAATAGTACTTAAAAGAGGATGGATCTAGTAGATGTCTGTTATATGATGAGATTTTCCAAAAATTTACATGAAAATGCCCAGGACTTAGACTAGCTAGAGCAATTTTTTTTTTCCCCCCGAGACAAAGTTTCTCTGTGTAGTTTTGGTGCCTGTCCTGGAGCTCGCTCTGTAGACCAGGCTGGCCTCGAACTCACAGAGATCCACCTCGCTCTGCTTCCCAAATGCTGGGATTAAAGGCGTGCACCACCACCGCCCCGCTGTAGCCAAAATAATTTTTAACAG